>NC_051154.1:424962550-425163635 GCF_013339745.2 Dermacentor silvarum
AAGGTCAATTTGATCGCTGCCGCTGGCGCGCTTTCTCACTCCATCGTTTTCACGAGCGTCCGAGGTCATCGAGCGAGATGTGTTCATGTTTACCTGTGCGCGCGTGACACCGTGCTTGTTTATTTAGTTAGTAAGCGAATATACGGCCGATAAAACTACTATCCTTACTTCGTATAGCTGTCTACTAATTTGCTATCGCAATCGATGCTTTGCCTTTTGGGCGGAACTGCGAAGTTTCTTTTATGTCCACTGCAGGACGAAGGCCTCTCCCTGCAGTGTTATCTACAATCACCCCTGTCTTGCGCTAGCTGTTTCTAGCTTCCACCTGTAAATTTCCTAATTTCATCACCCCATCTAGTTTTCTGCCGTACTCGACTGCGCTTTCCTTCTCTTGGCACCCTTTCTGTAACTCTGGGATACACCTTAAAAAAAAGAAAAAAAAAAAACAGCAGTTGGCAACGAAGGCACACTGTCACAGCTGTCCCCGATTTGTCGTCGGCGCGAAGTCGATCGACGGGGTAGACAAGCCGGTTGGTCGTTCCGTACTCGAGCGAACACAGTGAAAAGAGTCAGAGTCGGGAGTAAACAAAAAACAAGATATTTATCGGCTGATAAATATACACAAATTAGTAAAATAAAATAATAAAAAAACACAAGACAGACTAACACACCTGAACTTAATATAACACAATGATGAAGGCAAATAAATACGAACATTTAACAGTAGATATCAAAATGAAACAGTGCGAGGACCAAATACACAAGAATACACTTTTCAACAGTATTTCACTAAAGCAAAGTTCAAAAGAAAACAAATGGTGTCATACGCATGGCCGGGCAGCAGCAGCAAGTCCATAAACCGTGAAGTCGGTGCACAAAGCTTTCCCGAAGAATGCTGGCGGTCCGATCTTGTTGAGGTGGATGCGAATTGCTGGGCTGGGTTTCCCGGGAGTCTAGATTCAGTCTGCTCTCAAGCAGGTTGAGCTAACTTGAGGCGAACTACCGTGAGCTTCGTTGCAGACGTTGGTTTGTCGTCTCGTACGTCAACTAGTTCCTCGGAGTTCCGACGTGGCCAGGCGGCCCAGGCGATACTGGACGGCACTAGCCCCCCGACGGCTTCTCAGCAGCGCATGGGTTCAGCTTCTAGACTAATCAGCAGGGCCCAAAACCTGCGCTTAAATTTCCTCTCCTTTCCCTAGTTCCCTATGTAGGGAAACTGCCGGTATGTAGAGTTCTCCTAATTTACGGCTCCTAGCTAGCTCCCAACAGTCTTGGCCGCGCCCCTTTCACCATGGACGAAGAACCGCAGATTCTCCTCTCTCCCAAGGTCAAGGGCCAAGGTCGAGCCCGGCATACCACCAGGACGTACACGCACACTTCTGGGTCTGTAATCGGCGTGTCGCGTCTCGAATCGAGATGCTTCCCCGTGAGGCCACGACGGTTTTGACGCCCGTAATTCGGCGTGTCGCTAATCAGCGTCAAAACCACTCTCAAAGATATGTCGCGTCGTGGCAGTCGCTAATCGAAATTATACGCCGCATAGTGAGTGCACCACGTTGTTGGCGGCCGTTAATTGGCGTCAAAACCCAATCGAACTCTCGAAAATATGCCGCTCCGTGACACACACGGACCGCGCGGGGTTGTGTTACTCCGCCAGCCAATCACAGAAGCCAAAAAAATCGTCGTCATGCGACCTTTTAGAAAATAGCGTCGTACACGAAACATCCGGATCGTCTGCTGTTCTTGAAGAGTCTTTTCATCGGCGGAAGCGATGAGGTGGGCAGCATACATGGACACAAAGTGTATGAAGTCTGAGCATTTCACTCTTCAAAAGTCCGCGGTGCAGTTCATTTCACTGCCGAGTACGTTTTACTCATGAAACTTCACTGCCAACTCAAGTGAAGCTTGACAATAAATAGTTGCAGCGAAGCAAGCGTTTTATTTCAGTTCAATAAAAAAATCTACAGTAGACGAGTGAAAATGTATAAAATTACGCGCTTGTAATTTTATTTTTGTGGTTACCGCCTTATTTAGGTGCCTGAAGTAAGAACTATTTTTGCGGCCTCGCGCAGGAGCAGTGGCTGGCGGTTATAAGGGTGTGGGCGGGGCTTCCCTAGCAAGCAAACATCCCCCCACACTCCCCCGCCCTTGCGCGCGCGAAAAGTGGGCGTGCAGAACATGCCCCGTGGGCATGTTCTTTATAGAAATGTTATGTCTGTTGTAGACATTTATGTCCGAATAAACTGATTTTATTTTTTAGGACGCGCGCGGCCGGAGGCGCACGCGCTATACCAACGCCTCCTAGATAGCAGGCCTGTATACATTCTTGTTTATGACGCCATGCTATTTGGACCGAAATTTCCATTGCCAAGCCCGGCGTGACGAAAGCGGTGACGTCAAGATCACAGTGGCTTAATCGGAAGCATCCCCGTTAGATTCTATGGCAGTCGGGTAAGGTAGCGTGACGTCATGGATCGAAGCACATCGGCCTTGTGCTATCTATAGCGCGACTTTGCCCCCTTCCCCCCGCCTAGCGCGCGTACATCTCCGCGCTCGTCTCCATGGACGCTGCCATGCAGTGACGCGTCCATAGCTTGCCTCTGCTGCCTCCGTGTTTACAATGGGTGTTTACACCGGTGCGGCTCAGCAAACCTCTCTTTTGGCGTGTATTGTAGACGGTTACCGGGTGGACGACACGAAGCTTTGGCCACAGCTTCAGAGGACATGTAAGCGCTTTCGGAGCTTATTACGCCTCGTCCAAACGCCATAAGCAGCGTATACGGTGCTTGTGCAAGAAACGGGGCTAGAAATGTATTCCAAGCAGTCAAAACTTTCCGCTTGTGAATAAAGAATAGGATATTCGTTCTTCATTTGGCCAACAGTTTGAAGCAGCTGGTTGTCATGTTTCTGGCTCAGTGAAATTGCTCGGCGCGGTCCCCATTTAATTGTTTATTTTCTTCCTAATTGCTCGCGAGTGTGCTCAGTTGCGCTACATTCGTTCTTGCTGTGCACAAGGCTTGGAACGTAGATGTTCTGTACTTTGTACTAGCTTGCTGCAAAGACGCATTATTGCTATAGTCACCCGCTTACTCTGTGGACCGTCACGTTCAGCTCCGAACGCTCGTGTTTTGTAGGTGCAGTCTCCGTCACCCAGGCTTCGGCACATTGATTCAATTGTGCGCCAATTCACTCATTCTTGATAGGTTGGCGATAGAGTGGGCGTAAGCTTGCGTGTGAATTGGGGTGGATATGCGTAGATAACGTGCGAGAAACTATATATGCCAGGTAGCGGCGCTACTTGCTTTGTCACTATGTAACGACCGGTATACGCACACTTGCCAACGTTCCGTGGTTGTTCTTTCTTTGGGGGTTAACGATACAGCGCTGGCGGATGAGTGAATTTTTTTTATCCACGAGACAAGCCGTGCATCCTGAAAGGTCGACGACAGCACAGACAGTTCTTGTGTATAGCAGCCGCGCGTGGTCACACGTACAGATTCATTCCATTCCTTAAAGACCAGTCACTATTCTTTCAACCAAATACTGCACATGTCTTGCCTTTACCGTTACACATTTTGCAGCATGAATGTAACACCGTCCGTTAGCGAAAAAAAAAATCATATTGCGGTTTAACTTGTCAACACCGATTTGATTGTGAGGCACGCCGTTGTGAGGGACTCCGGATTAATTTTGACCACCTGGGGTTCTTTAAAGTGCTTTCGGTGCACGGTACACAGGCGTTCTTTGCATTTTAACCCCATCTAAAAGTCCGTTAGCGAACACCCATTTAGCAAACACCCAGCGCTTTCAATGAGGCAACGTGCGGCTCGCCGCCGAAAGCGCCATCTCGTTCCTCTAGAGCAAACTGCTCCGCAAAAAGATCTATTGATCCTTTTCCCGGCGCTACCGTGGGCGCTGCCATGTTTGATCACGTGGTGATGCGTCCATTGCTTGCCTCAGCTGCCTCAGCTGCCTCCGTTGCCTCCGCATTTACAATGCAAGCGCGTGACGCCGGTGCGGCGCAGCAAACCTCCGTTTCTACGCATATCGTAGACGGTGACTATGTGGACGACACGAAGCTTTGGACACAGCTTTAGAGGCCATGTAAGTGCTTTCAGAGGCCATTACGCCTTGTCCAAACGGCGCCAGCAGCGTATACGGTGCTTGTACTAAAAGCAGGTTAGAAATGTATTCCAAGCTGTCCAAACTTTCCGCTTATGAATTAAATCGGGATCAGTGTGCTCTATTTGGCAAACATTTTGAAGCAGCGGCTCGGTTCCTCGGTGCGGCCACTATCTGACTGCTTATTTTCAGCCTAATCGCTCGCCGGTGTGCTCTACTGCGATAGATTTGTTCTTGCTGCAACACAAAGCTTGGAATGCAAATGTTCTGCACTTTGTGATAGGATGTAGCAAAGACGTATTATTGCTAGTCCCTCGCTTATTTTGTGGACCGCCATGAAACGTTCAGCTTCCAACATTCGTGTCTTGTCGGTGTAGTCGCCGTCACTCATGCATCGGCACATTGATTCAAGTGAGCGCCCATTCACTTATTATTGATACGCTGGCGATAGGGTGGACGCAAGTTTGCGTGCGAGTAGGCGTAGATGTGAGTATAGGTAACGTGCGAGAAACTTACCATGCCAGTAAGTGGCGCTACTTCCTTTTGTAACGAGCGGTACTCACTCTTAAGCGCCGACGTTCCGGAGTTGAAGTCCTTTCTTTGGAGGTTAGCTATAGAGCGCTGGCGGATGTATTATCTTTTTTTTTATCCTCGAGGAAAGCCGTGCATCGCGAAGGACCGGCAACACAGGCAGTCCTTATGCAGCAGCGGCGACAAAGGTTGATTCCGTTCCTTATATATTCCTTATATTCGTATTCTTTATGTGCGAATCACTATTTCAGCAGCCAACTACCGCACACGTCTTCTCTTTATCGTTAAACATTTTGCAGCGTGAATTGGGCTCAGTGCATTAGCGAACACCCAGTTGCATTTCCGACAGCTGATCGCACAGTAGCAGGGCAGAAGCAGTAATGGTTTCGTATTTGTGCGCATTCTCTGAGGCAACTTATGGCGCGCCGCCGAAAGCGCCATCTCGTTCCTCTAGAGCAAACTGCTCCGCGAAGAGGGTCAATACTGAACCTCACGGCGACGCCTACGGTGGAAATTCGCCTGGAGTGTCCATATAACTGGTATCGCAATAATAGCTGCTGGCGCCTTGAATTCTCGAAGCCACGTGTCACGGTGTGTGACGTTTCAGCAGGGCAAATCACGCAGGCGCATTTGTGCGTCTCACCTCGACTTCCCGGCTGGGAGCGCGGCGTTTGCTATGGAATTTCAGCTGTTTTCGAGGGCGCGCAGCGGTGCAATACTTTGCAGACACGTTCGTCAGCGCACATTGCATGTAGTGCGCTCTTGTCTGTTCCACATGGCCAGACCTGGTGAGGGGCCCTGAAACACTTCTTGAGCATAAGAAAACGTTGCCGATCTGTAGACGGGGCTCCCGTGAACACGAGCCAAATATTATTACCCTGCACGCTACGGGGAATTTACAATCTCGTGTCAAAAAACAGTGAAACATCGCTCGCCCTCTCCTTCGGAATGTCGTCATGCAGCTAAGTCGCAAGCAGCGAACTCCACCAACAGTTAATGGCTGATCTCGTGATCGCCAGAACATTCTCAGTAATACTATAATTGTTCATTTTGAGTTAAGTAAATGAAAAATACACATGTCTGCGATCTCAAAAAGACCCAAGGTAGTATTTGATATGTGATACACTTCCGGATCTATGCACGCGCCAGTAGCGACGTCTGCCGATCGCGCGGCCTCGTAGATGCCGCGGCCGCCACGGTGTGTTGTGACGAGCCCTCTCGTCGGCGAGACGATCAGACAACTGCGTGCATTCATTGCTCGGTAAGTTACGTAGCTCCAGGCGCCCATCTCGCGCCGAGAGAGCCTCGCACACGCCTGAACCGAAAGGGGCGTCGTAAACAAACAAACAAACAAACAAACAAACAACAAACAAACAAACAAACAAACAAACAAACAAGAGCGTTTGTCCGAGGCCTTGTCCCCCTCGCCAACCTCCTGTATAGTTTACAGCGCGCTAGTGGAGACGAAAGGAGATAGAAAGCCGTGCATCAGTGCGATAACTACACCTTTAACAGGATTAGAGAAAAGTTTGCGGCGGGAGATTTGTGAGGAGACGTCCTTTAATAGTGAGGCCATTCTCTGAGTAGTTCGAAAAGTCGCAGTTTCGCCCGAAAGGCGAAGCATCGATTGCGATCGCAAACTAGTGGACAGCTATATGAAGTAAGAATAGTAGCTTTATCGGCCGTATAAATTTGTAAACATAGGCACACTAAATTAACAAGCATGTTGTCACGCGCGCACAAGAAAACATGAACACATCTCACTCGATGACTGCGGAAACTGGCTCTCAAAACGCTGGAATGAGTCAGCGCAGCAGCAGCAGCTTAGTGCCGGCGCTCTCATCAACGCGATCTTAGCCGTGTTGTGTCTGGCGGTCCTTCGGGACAAAGGAGGCCTCATCGACATACGGGGAAGCTATCAAGTGCTCTTCACGCTTGTCGGTTCTCGCGGCCGGGAAGTGTCATCTGGAACTGATAAATGAGCAGTTAATCTCCAGGCTGCCTCATGCGTCGCTAAACGGCAACGTCGCCCTTTGGTGCGGTTCCGTGAATTACCAGCGCCGCCCGAACTACGACGAGGCCCGGCGCCGACTGCGACGCGCCATCCTGGAGCCCCTTTCGAGACAGCCACCGCCCTCCCTGGAAATGGTGGCTTCCGCGAACTGACCGCTATGGAGAGGCGACTCTTGACTGGAAATGGTGGCTTCCGCAAATTGACCACTACGGAGAGGCGACTCTTGCAAGGGGCCAGCATCTAGCATTCCCGGATGTGGCTCCCAAGGTGTCAACCGCTGCCTGTGTAGGGGGGCGACGCTCATGGGCGGAGTTTGGCGAACCGCTACGGAGGTGGCCATTGGCTAAGAAGAAAAAGTGCATTCCCTCGTCGTGTGAAAGAGGGAAACGAAAGGGATAATACAGCGGGACTTGAGTGTTGTGAGAGGCTTGACCATGTAGAGACGCTCGAGCATGGAGAACGCTCGGAGATGTAAACGCTACAACATGCAAAGATGTTAGCATGTAGACGGCTCCAATATCATGGAGACCTTCATGTAAAATAATGTACAATTTGTATATAAACCAGTTTTCTAATGTCTCTGGATATCTCCTCCTCTCGGCACCTGGCACGGCACCATCCATGGACACTTCGTGGCCGCACTGACTTAACAGCCGCCAAAACACGGGGAGGGTGGACTCCGCTCCCGCCGCAGATGGCTTTCAAGCACGGCGTAAGAATAAGCAAGTGCTTTCAAAATTAAGCTGCGCGGGCGGGCGCAGAACGCCGCGATTGCGACGAACGCGATTGCCGGCTCACCGTCGCATGCTTTCACTCGCACATACAGCGCACGGGCCGCGGCGACGATTTTATCACCCATGGACTTTATACGGAACCTCACGGCGGCGACGACGCCGACGGCAGAAATTCGCCTAGAGTGTACATATAATTGCTATCGCAATAAAAGTGTTTCAGGGCCTCTTTAGAGTGCCCCTCACCAGGTCTGGCCATTTTAAGCTGACAAGCGCAGTGCATAAAATGCGCGCTAACGATTGTGTCTGCAAAGTATAACACCGCTAAGCGCCGCGAGAAGAGCTGACATTTCAAACCAAACGCCGTGTGCCCTTCCCCTCGCGGGCGCCGTACTCCCAGCCGGAGAGCCGACGTGAATCGCACAAGTGCGCCTAATACCTGGCAGTGCTGTGACGTCGCTCATTGATACGTGTCTTCGAGATTTATTCCAGGCAACATTGGTTATTTGTTTGATCTATTGCTTCAATGAACAATTGAAAGTTTAGCGAAATAATAGAAAACCTGCAAACCGAATGTCTGCGAGCCTTTGTTTTACTCCGTGCCGTAGCAAGAGAGATGTACTTCCGTTTCGTCTACTTGTTCCCACGTCGTGCAGTCGCGCGTTCAGAAAACGAAACTATCTGCCATTTTCTACCAGGTTACCATGCGCGATCGTGCTCTTTGATCCGCTTAAGTCTGCTTCAGTGCTCGTGACTGTGGTACTGACTTAGACCGCTAATCAGCTGTTCTCGTGCAGAGCGCGCACGAAACGAGACAAATGCAACCATTGACAGACAGTCAGTGAACTTTATTCAGGTCCTGAGGAGCGACTCCGAGACCCCTTTAGGGCGGAGGAGCCTCCGCGGGCCCTCCAGACCGCCCGTAGCTGAGCGGCGAGGTCGGAGCTTGAGCGCCTCCACCCACTCTTCTTCCGTAGTGAGATGATTGGGGTCCCGTAACGAGGGAAACCGCCAGAGCATGTGTCCTAAAGTGCAGAAGGGATCGCCGCAATCCGGATAATCTGGCTCGAACGAGTCCGCGTACCTGCTGACCCTGGCTATAGCTGGGATAGGACCCGGTCTGCAGCATGCGAAGGGTGGGAGACTCAGGCCTGGAGAGCTTGGCGTGGGGCGAGGGATAGACCCTCCTGCCGATCTCATATAGTGCTTTGTAATCTCGTTGAACGTGTGGAGCGAGTCCTTGTGGAACCCCGCGCCCTCAAGCGGCGTTTCCCCGGCGCGGTGGGTGAGTTCGCACGCGCGGGCGTGGGCCAGCGCGTGCGAACTCATCAACTTGACATCAACGGCACAGACGTTCTTTTTGCGACAGGGCCGGTATTTTGTAGCGATGCCTTTTCGGTAATAATGCCTTTTCGCGCTTATCGCGCTTTGTCAGTGGTCAGAGCGACGGTCCGCTCGCGTCATCAACGGGATCAGCCGGCCGTGAGCGGTGGATGACAATAGTATTGAATAAGTCATAAGTTATCGCTACAAAATCGCGGCCCAGTTTCGGTTTCAGTGAGCCTGCCAAGGGGAACTAATTGTTCGCGTAGCTCCCACATGAACTTCGCTATTCAAAATTTGATCGTTGGGATAGGTAGTGTCGAGGACGGTACCCAAAGTTCTCATTTGCTGTAGCCACCTATTGCTAATAATTAGAAAGTTAATTACCGTAACTACGCTAATTACGCACGTGAGTGCGGAAATTGCTCTGTATCTAGAGGCCGCCAATTCGTACACTCGAATGGTAAACATAACGTGGCCAAGATTTATATTTTTCTAATTTAAAAAATTTGGTGCAGCTAAAAAAAACACACATCCCATTGCCATCTCTAAAGGATATGGCGTCCTGTGCGAAACGAACACAATATGTGGGACTGCAAATTTCCTTACATTTCATTCAACCAGCTGCACGGACGTGGAAGGTCGCAATTGACTTGCAACGAAGATTTGATTTGAAGCCAGTTTTTTTTTTTCTTTTTTTGCAGAGCGACTAGCAAAATTTAATTGTTCGCTGTAGGCGCACCTCGATGCGACTTCGAAGAGTGGTATACTCGCCTTCTCGTCAGATTTTGATCGCAGACGCTCATGGAAGAACTGACCGGTACTGCTTCACCCACTTCCCGGATGACCGAATATACTCGGAGCGCGCTATTACATGGGTCTTCTCGCAACGTGCGCACTCCGTTGTGCGGTTTGAAATTTCTGAGATTGAGATGGGGATAGCGAATAGGAAAGTCAGAGGCGGGAAGCGATAAAAGAAGCGAACTGCGAGAGCCCTCGCCCGGTACTCCCGGGCGCGATGTGGCTGCTACAACAGGAAGGCAGCTTCTACAATGGTGCTTGGGACTGCGAGACAGTTTAGCCCCCACAGGTGCCGAGGACGGTGCGCAGCACGAGAGCCATAGCGCTTTGCGGCACGAAAATATGCCGAGCGGGACGCAGGGGCCAATTAAACACACACACACACACACACACACACACACACACACACACACACGCACACGCACACGCACACGCACGCACGCACACGCACGCACGCACGCACGCACACACACACACACACACACACACACACACACACACCACACACACACACACACACACACCACGCACGCACGCACGCACGCACACGCACGCACGCACGCACGCACACACACACACACACACACACACACACACACACACAACACGCACGCACGCACGCACGCACACAACACACACGCGCGCGCGCGAAGAAAACCTAGTGCGTTGTGTTTCCAGTACAGTGGAGTAGCCGCCAGTAATTTTTTCGTTGCTGATATTTAATTAGGTAATTGTAATTAATTATCTAACTCGAGAAGTACTGTCCTAATGATCAAAGTGTCAATGAGAAAATTGTAGAGAAACATGATAAACTCTCGGTACAGATTTCTATTGCTCCATACGTGCTACATAAAAGTGTTTTTCCGAGCGTGAAAGAAGCCCGCAAATGCACGCAAAGTGCCTCGAGCGGCCAGTCGCGCGGCAATTCTGCATGTATTCTCGGGCTTTTTTCACACTCGGAAAAACACTTTTATGTAGCAAGTATTGAGCAACAGAAAGCTGTATCGAGAGTTTTTCATGGTGCTCTACAACTTTCTCATTGACGCTTTGATAATTAGGACAGTACTTCTCGAGTTAGATAATTAATTACAATTACCTAATTAAATTTCAGTAACGAAAAAATTACTGGCGGCTACTCCACTGTACTGGAAACAATACGAACTAGGTTTTCTTCGCGTAACGCCATTCCTCTTTTTTTTTTAAATCGTGCTGCGTGATAGCTGGGACACCCTGTATATACAGGGTGTTTCAGCGAACACTTTCAAAATTTATTTAAGGTTGCCTGTGGCAGATAGCCCAATTCTAGTGAATGAGCTGGTCCACTCGAACAGGCGGACATTATTTGCACAAAAAATTGAAATGCATAATCGAATAATTAAAAAAATTACTAATTAGATTTTTAACTAATAACCTGATCGCCCATATTGCAATTTACAAATTGTAGCCGTGGAGTTCGCAAGGCGGATCCACTTGGAATTAATTCTCAGGATGACACCAGTTTCAAGATATTAATCCCCGAACTTTGCGGAGAAATGCATTGGCGTTCCAGTTAATTTTGTGCTTCAATGCATAAAGTGACGTTTTTTTTAAAGAAACTAACTGGAACGCCAATGCATTTCTCCGCAAATTTCGGGGAATAATATCTCGAAGCTAGTGTCATCCGGAGAATTCGTTCCAAGTGGATCCGCCTAGCTTGCGAACTCCACGGCTACAATTTGTAAATTGCAATATGGGCCATCAGGTTATTAGTTAAAAACTTAATTAGTGAATGTTTGTTAATTATTCGATTATGCATTTCAATTTTTTGTGCAAGTAATGTCCGCCTCTGCGAGTAGACCAGCTCATGAACTAGAATTGTGCTATCTGCGACAGGCAACCTTTAAGAATTTTTGAAAGTGTTCGCGGAAACACCCTGTATATAACTTATAGAATCAAAATGACATAACGGCGATAATTAAACGCTAAAAACGGGCCCATCTAATGTAGTTTGCGTCATACTTTTACGTGCGCCACTTCTTCGCGCAAATCGAGGCTGAAAGTTCATCATAAGCGATATTTTTTTTTTTTTGCCCTAGAGGATAGATGTAGTGTTGGCGCAAAAAAAAAATACTCTAAAAACAGATTTATAGGACATTCCAGTAAAATAATTGTATTAAACAAATCAGTAGCATTCTTGGCAGTAAAAAAATATGAATTGGCAGATTTTTGTCGAATTTTAGGACTCACAAACAAGTTTTTCCCGCTGAATTTGGTAATAAACTATAACCAAGGGCGCGATCTTGTACGCGTTCCAAAATGGAACGGAGGTGGTCCGTTCCATCGAGCCGCACACGATTGGTCAATTTGATCGTCACGGTTCAAATTGACCAATCGTGTGCGGCTTGATGGAACGGACCGCCTCCGTCCCATTTTGGAACGCGTACAAGATCGCGCCCCAATAGGCAATGGACGTTTGCCTCTTGCCTCACCAGGCGGAAGAGAACATCCCTAAGAAATTCCCGCGTGCAAGATATGTTTCTACCAGTGTGTACGTAAACTTTTTGAGCACGTGACTGTCACTGTCACGTGCTCGTATTTATTTATTCACTCTTAAATTATTTTTAGTAAAACGCCGAAGAAATAAACATCGTCATCATCCTTGGTGTCATGTTATTACAATTATAAGGCATTTTATTTGCTGTTGGATTACTCTGGCTAAAGCAAGGAAATTGCATATTATGCAAAGTGCTTGCTTCCCCCCCACCCCCCACCCAGAGATCCTGGTGCGCTTCTGCCCGGCGTTGTCAAAATCGCGAAGACGTCCTCTACGTCGACGCCGCGGTCGGTCCGCTCGAAGGAACGGCCGCGGCTGCTGCCGTGACGGAGGACGGGTGCATTAACATTTCTGCCCCGGTTAACACGGCGCGCACCGACGTGGCTGAGGGTGTCGCATTAGCCCTAGCAGTGGCGCATGCGGTCGCGGATTCTACCATTACAGAAATCTGCACCGATTCCCAAAGTGCATATCGAGGCATAACATAACATAGCATGTCACGCACATTTTGCAAAACATCCCTCCGCTTCCCCATCAGGTGGCCATCACGTGGGTGCCTTGGGCATGAGTGTGTCCCAGGGAACGAGCGCGTTAATGCGCAAGTCCGAGGTCTTTCCCTCCGGACTCTGGACGACCACTCACCCAACCCCACGGAAAAAACCAGGAGAGGGGATCGACACCTACCAGTTAATCGCTACCAGTTAATCGTTAATTAAGTTACCATTACTTCATCGTAATGCGCTGCGGCTACGGCTGTAGGCCGCGCCGTTTCCGGCCACGTTAAACACGCCGAACTTTACGCAAGTTCTCGGCGTAGCCGGCGTAACGTTATCGACTTCGCCGGCCACTGCATCGCATGCTGGAAACGCTGCTGAGCACGATTGCCACGTATTACAGGAAAGGTAGACGAGATTTACCTGCCCCTCACCATTTACTTACCCTCCATCAGAGTTCAATCTGGCGCCAGGTCCAGACCAAGGCGCTTATTTCCCCATATCTGGCACATTCGTTTCAATAATCCACAGTGTACCACCTGCCGAGCGCCCCGGGCAGATCTTTCCCGTGGTTTGTGGAGGTGCCCCAAGCCCATGGCTATAGTGAACTATGGCGGTACAACCTAATCCCAACCCTTTCTTTTCCTCGTGGGAGGCCACTTTTCGGGCCACTTTCTCGGACGACCAGCTCTGGCTGGTGGACCGGGCCTGCCTAGAGATGTCGGCCAGGGGGCTCCCGGACATCTAGGGGCCCAACCACATTTAAATACATCAAATAAAGTTTTATCCATCCATCCTACCAGGGCGTTGTTTCTGTGCTGCAGACGAATTTTTGCAGGTTCAGCAGGCGCGGTTATCGTGTAGCGCGACGCACCAAAATAACTTTTGTAATAATTATACTGCGGAACCACGTTTCACGTGCGCAAGCAGACTTTTGAAAGCGCGTCGCGTGACGAGGATTTTTCTTTCCGCAGAAATGCGTTGGGAAAATGACAGTGACCAACGTAGTAGTTAGCTATGATTTTTTTTTTTTTTTTTTGTATGTTCTTTCAAAGAAAGTCTTTTGGAATGGAATGAACTTCCGGCGTCGCTTTTGCACGCTCATTCCTCGCCGGCGTTATCCACGCGATCAACTATTTGTCGGTGCGGCGGAAGTGATAAGAGGCGACAGGCGGCGCTGCGAGAGAAACAGCGGCGCATCACCTTTTTTAGCCACATTCTCCCGCGCCAGCGAGCGGACGGTGTGCCGCTGCTCCGGATAAGCGTCTTCGTTCTTCCACCCAACAAATGACTTTCCGGGCGCGAAAGTGGTGTAGTTGCCCTAGCAACGGCGACCAATCAGAGCTCGTGTGCTCGCCCCTGTGCACTTTCGGGCGACCGGCAGCAGCTTCTTCTGGCGTTACGATGGCTGAAGGCGACAAAGGAACGTGAGTAGACTTTCGGGAAGCGCCTGCTTCAGCCCAGGGCCCATCTGTGGCTGTCGATGAGGCCGAAATGTTTAGGCATTTCGGTCGCGGTACATGACCCGAGCGCATAGCACAGCGTCAGGTTCCTCGAGACTTGAGGCGCGCGCTCAGTTTGTCGAGTGTGCTATGGCGTTGCGCTGCTGAACACTAGGTGGCCGGTTCGATACTCCGCGGCGGTGACCGCATTTCGCGATGAGGGCGGAGTAACACCCTTGAACCGTGCGTGCTATGGGTGCGCGTTAAGGAACCCCACGTGGTGAAAGTTAATCCGGAGCCGAGCTGCCGCTATGCGTCCACTTAACGATCGCTGCGTCTTTACTTGCGTAACTATTATCGAGAGGAAACCAAGCTTCCTGCGTGTATACTTTGCACTGATGCATTGTTTTGTCAATTCGTACTTGGCGTGGCTGTTTCCGTGTCGGTCGGGTTTTACCGCTCGCGGTGGCATGATCAAACACGCTAAAGGCGTAGATATATTCGCAGTAACGCGGGCGTGCTGCGCAGTTACACTATACAAGTTTGCACCCTTTTAACCTGTCCCACAGCGATAGTAATCTTGCCCGCATTTCCTTTATGTACCGCTGCGAGCCCGGTACTTCCGGGGGACGAACGGCAAGCGCGTTATGACAGGAAAGTAGCGAGCGCCGAGTTTTCAATAAAGGAAACGCAACCAAGGCAAATGACGATTATCGTTGTAGGGGAATGTAATCCCGAAAGGGTGCAAGTGTTTTTAACAGTTTACGGCGGTGCAAAGTGGACGCCTCTACAGTCAAGCATCGCCGCGCACTTCATCGTAATGCGCTGCGGCAACGGCTGTAGGCCGCGCCGTTTCCGGCCACGTTAAACACGCCGAACTTTACGCAAGTTCTCGGCGTAGCCGGCGTAACGTTATCGACTTCGCCGGCCACTGCATCGCATGCTGGAAACGCCTGGCTGTGTTCGAGCAGGGCGTCTCTTCTCAAGCCGGCCGTGGCTGCGCATAGGCGGCCCGATCTTGTAGGTATTCTGCGGCGGGTGCAAAGACGCCGAGCCGCAATGGCTGGCCGCTTCCTGCGCGCCTCTAGTGTTTGTTGTTGTTTTTAGAACGTTTATTAAAATAATCATAAAAAGTTTCCGCCCCCAGGAAATGAATCCATCAAGGCGGGGGGAGGGATAAAGGAGGAGGTTCAAATATTATTCATAATTTTTGACTCTTGTAAAAATTGAAGTAACGACTGGAATATGAGGCGCCGTCTCGGGGGGGGGGGGGGGGGGACCAGTGGTAAGGCGCCAGGCGTCCAAATCCTGAGGCCTGAGTAGGAGGTAGGATGGCTATTGCTCTTCTCCGGTGCTCGGCGAGATCCGAGCAGCCCCAGAGTATGCGATTCTGATCCAGCAGCTGGTTCCCTGGACAGGAGCGGCAAGTGGCTGATTGCCAGGTCTGGAGGCGCATCATGGCGCGGCGGGCTGGTGTCACTGCTGTCTTCGTGACGATGCATCGCAGGCATCAGTTTACCCGGCTTCAGCATGGGTAAACTTCCCCGGCAGGGGCGTAGGATTTTCCGGGAGGATGTTCCGGAGCGCGGCCCTTCGAGCAGCCTTCTCCTCCGCCACGACCGTGTCCGGGTCGATGGGGTATGGGTCGTGTCAGGCACTTGTGGACGCGTCTCTGAGGGGCAGGAAAGAAGCTCCCTTGCCAGAGAGTCGGCCATTCGGTTGCCAGCGACCCCAGCGTGACCTGGTACCCATGCGAGGCGGACAGTGTGGCCAGCCTCGTCGGCGATTCGGATCGCCCGGTGTATTGAGTGAATAGCACCATTGCGCGAGTCCAGCTGGGCGCAGGCCTTTGTGGAGGCCTGCGAGTCTGTGTAAACAGTGTGATGAGTGAAGGCTGCGAAAGGAGGCTTGAGGACGGCGTCGCATACAGCGGATATCGCAGCCAGTTCCGCCGTTAATGGGTCGTTGCAGGCAGGACGACAGGAGGAGTAGGCCGTGGCGGTAGGCTATGGCCTATAGTAGGCTATGGCTGAAGCTTCGTCACTGAGGGCGGCGTCGGTGTAGACAGCGTGGTGATGGGGAGGAGTGTCGCGAACTTTTGCCTCATGCCGCCTTGCGTAAGAGAACTGCCTCTCTGCGTGATCGGCATTCACGTTTTGGGGAATCGGTGCAAAGTCCCCGGTCAGGGGACAGTCCCACGGAGCAGGGAAGGAGGGCAGAGGCGCTGAGGAGACTGGCAGATGAAGAAGCGAAAGGATGCTGCGACCGGATATCGTGGCTCTTAGTCGGAACTGTTGTGAATGCCTCGCAGCCTCGGCTATTGCCTCGATCGGATTCATCTGGGCCATTTGGGCAAGGCGGTGTAAGGGTGTGAAATGCGGCAGGCCGGTGACAACCCTCATGGCTTCGTGGTTGAGAGATTCCAGTTTTTTTCGTTGCTTTTGGGTGAGACTGTAGAAGTTATAGCCATATACAGCACGTGAGATTAGTAGAGCAGTCACGAGACGACGGAGAGTTCGCTCCTCACTGCCCCAGTTCTTGGACGCGATGCGGCGGATTAGGTGGAGTATTTGATGCCAGGTCCGAGTGATGTTGCGAAGCCATGTTGTTGCACCACCATCTGCATCGATGTAGATGCCTAGAACTCGGACAGTGTCTTGCTGAGTTATTTGCTCACCATCAAAGGTGAACGAAAATTTCGAGGCAGAACGGGCTGCCTTCGTGCCCAGTACTACGAAGTTAGTTTTGTCGGAAGAAGGTGCGAGTCCGACCTCCTTCAGAAATGTGGCAATGGTGTCGAGTCCGGCCTGAATGGCATCGGACTGGTCGCCAGTCGGAGCCTCCGTAAGTCCATATTAAACAAGTTTCGGAGACTCGTTGAAGCCAGAGGTAGCGCGATGAAGTGTTCGCTCCCCGAGGCCGGCGCTCTTCATCATGCCAGCGTTGTGAAAGCAAGTGTTTACGGTCCAGTCATACCTGTCCATGTTTTCCTGAGCGCGCGTGGCACCGTGCTTGTTAATTTGATAAGCGAGTGCATGCTTACTGCAATTTAGATGGCCGGTCATATCGCTATCAATGCTTCGCCTTACGGGCGACACTGCCAAATTTTTTTAATATTGTGGCTTATTACTGCACTTAAAGGAGCATTTCCAAAATATTTTTTTGCGAGAGAATCTGCTTGAGCGCCATTTTAATTTCAGAAAAAGAGACGACGCAGTATGAAAGAAATATAAAAAAATTAAATTGGCATGAGCGCGGAAACTTTTTGTTGGGTACTTAGAGGAACTGACTTTTGTTATGCAGCCTCTATGTGCCTTCATTTTATTTTCTTGCTGTATTTATTGTCGAAGCAAAAAGTACAATTTTGGACAGGTTTTGGGGCATTTATAAAATTTTAGAATAATTAGCTATAAATGCAACAAATACATAACGAAAAGAAAAATTCTAAATTTGAGATAATGGCACTTTAGCTGTGTAAATTGCATTGTAGTTCAAGTTAACTTAAAAAAAAACAATTGTAGTGCATTTGGTAGGACACGTAATCGCTTATTTGTGGAAATTTAAAATTTCTAGCATTTTTTTTTCAGCAAGAAAAAAAATGTCCGAGTTGGGCCATGATAGTCCATTTGATACCATCATCATCAGCCTATATTTATGTCCACTGCAGGATGAAGGCCTCTTCTTGTGATCTCCAATTACCCCTGTCTTGCGCTAGCTGATTCCAACTTGCGCCTGCAAATTTCCTAACTTCATCACCCCACCTAGTTTTCTGGCGTCTTCGACTGCGCTTCCCTTCTCTTGGTATTCATTCTGTAACTCTAATTAATGGTCCATGGGTATCCATCCTACGCATTACATGGCCTGCCCAGTTCCATTTTTTTTTCCCTCTTAATGTCAACTAGAATGTCGGCTATCCCCGTTTGCTTTCTTATCCACACCACTCTTCCCGTCTCTTAACGTTAGGCTGAACATTTTTTGTTCCATCACTCTTTGTGCGGTCCTTAACTTGTTCTCGAGCTTCTTTGTCAACCTCCAAGTTTCTGCCCCATGCGTTAGCACCGGTAGAATGCAATGATTGTACACTTTTCAACTGGTAAGCTCCCAGTCAGGATTTGGCAATGCCTGCCGTATGCACTCCAACCCAGTATTATTCTTCTGTAAATTTCTTTCTCATGATCAGGGTCCCCTGTGAGTAATTGACCTAGATAAACATACTCCTTTACAGACTCTAGAGGCCGACTGGTGATCCCGAATTCTTGTTTCCTTGCCAGGCTATTGAACATTATGTTTGTCTTCTGCATATTAATCTTCAACCCCACTCTTACTTCCTCGGTTAAGATTCTCAATAATTTGCTGTAATTTGTCCCCATTGTTGCTGAATATGACAATGTCATTTGCAAACCGAAGGTTGCTGAGATATTGGATTTTGATCCTTACTCCTTAGCCTTCCCAGTCTAAGAGCTTGAATACTTCTTCTAAGCATGCAGTGAATAGCATTGGAGAGATTGTCTGCTTGCCTGACCCCTTTCTTGATAGGTATCTTTCTACTTCGGGAGAACCAAGGTTGCTGCACAATCCTTGTAGATATTTGCCAAGATATTCATGTATGCCTCCTGTACTCCTTGATAACGCAATGTGTCTGACTGCTGGTATCTACTGAATCAAATGCTTTTTCATAATCTATGAAAGCCATATGGAGAGGTTGATTGTACTCCGCAGATATGTTACCCGATTGTGATGACATGGATGTGATCCATCGTAGAATATCCCTTCCTGAAGCCAGCCTGTTCTCTTGGTTGGCTGAAGTCAAGTGTTGCCTTGATTCTATTGGAAATTGTCTTGGTGAATATTTTATACAATACTGAAAACAAGCTAATGGGTCTATAATTCTTCAATTCTTTGACATCTTCCTTCTTATGGATGAGTAAATGTTGGCATTCTTCCAGCTTTCTGGTGCACTGTGAGGCATTGCGTATAAAGGGCCGCAAACTTTTCAAGCATGATATCTCCTCCATCTTTAATTAAATTTACTGTTATTTCATCTTATCCAGCAGCTTTTCCCCTGGTCATATCTTTCAAGGCCCTTCTAACTTCACTAGTTATAGAAGAAGCCTCCCACTTCAATTGCTGTTTCTGAGATCAACCTAGTTACGGTTTCATTCATTATCTCTATGTTCATCTTCCTGTTCTAAAGCTGCATATTTGTTTGCGAGCACCAGCTTGAATTGGTGTTTTACCTTTACTGCGTCTAGGTTGGCTTGTTTCTTGACTATTTTATTCTTTCTCTCTTCAAATTGAGAGATCCTAGACCTCGCTAACCTATGGTCACTGCACTTTACTCTACCTAACACTTTTACATCCTGCACTATGCTGGGGTCGGCAGAGAGTATGAAATCTAATTCATTCCTTGTTTCTCCATTAGGGCTTTTCTAGGTCCTCTTCCTGTTGCTGCGCTTCCTGAAGAAGGTATTCATTATTTGGAGCCTATTCCTTTCCACGAATTCTACCATCTCTCCTCTAGTGTTCCTAGAGTCGATGCCGTAGTTGCCAATTGCTTGCTCGCCACCCTGCTTTTCCCCCACTTTTGCATTGAAGTCGGCGATGTCTACAGTATAGTTTGCACCTTGCTCATTGCTAATTTAATATCTTCGTAAAACTTCTATTTCTTCATCATCGTGACTGGTGGTTGGGGTGTAGGCTTGTACTACCTTCATTCTATAGCCCCTATTCGGCTTTATTACGAGAACTGATACCCTCTCAATAATGCTGTAGAATTCATCACTGTTGCCCTATGGACTAGAAATCCTACTCCGAATTCTCTTATCTGGAAAACCTCTGTAGCAGAGGACGTGGCTGTTAGTCAGCACTGTATAATAAGCCTCACCAGTTCTAACCTCACTAAGGCCAATAATATCCCAGGCAATGCCTGATAGTTCTTCAAATAGCCCTGCTAAGCTAGCCTCACTCAAGAGGGTGCGCGTGTTGAACATTGCCAGGTTGTTTCCAGTGGCGGTCTGACCGCTTCCTTGGTCAGGTGCTCCGCAGCTGCTGGGGACTGAGAGCCATGGGTTAATTGTAGGATTGATGTACATTTTCAGGCATGGAGTGGCACCTGACACTGGCAAAAAAAAATATTGACCCTTTTCGCGGTGATCCCATGGGCGCTGCCATGTTTGATCACATGGCGACGCGTTCATTGCTTGCCTCAACTGCCTCCGTTGCCTCCTTGTTTACAATGGAAGTGTATGACGCCGGCGCGGCTTAGAAAACCTCTGTTTTCGGAGATATTGTAGACGATGACTAGGTGGCTGACGCGAAGCTTTGATAACAGCTTCAGAGAACATGCAAAAAACGCTTTCGCAGCTGATTAAGCTATGTCCAAACGGCGCACGCAGTGTATATGGTGCTTGTTCTAAAAGCGGGGCTAAGTATGTATTCCAAGCTATCCAAGCATTCCACTCATAAATTCAGTCAGGATTAGTGTGTATTGCTCTTTGTTCTTTATTCGGCAAACATTTTGAAGCAGTGGCTTGTCAGTTTCTGACTCTGAATTTCCTCGGTGCGGCCACTATCTGATCATTTTCTGCCTAATCGTTCGTGGGTGTGTTCAGTTCCGATAGATTTGTTCTTGCTGTGCACAAGGCTTGAAACATAGCTGTTTTGTTCATTGTAATACCTTGTAGCAAATATATATTACAGCTAGTAACTCGCTTACTCTTGCAGATCGTCGCGAAACATTCAGCTTCGACCATTCGTGCGCCATTGGTGTAGTCCGTCATTTATTGTGCGTGTACAGTGCACATATATTCAAGTGTGCGCCCATTCACTTATTCTTGATACGTCAGCGATAGAGTGGGCGTAAGTTTTCCTGCCATTTGGGAAAGATGTGTATAGATAACGTGCGCGAAACTTACTATGACAGGAAGCGGCGCTACTCCCTTTGTCATTGTTTAACGAGTGGTACTCACTCTTGCCAACGTTCTGGGGATGAAGCCCTTTCTTTGAAGGTTAGCGATACAAGGCTGGTGGATGAGCAAATTTCTGTATCCTCAAGGAAAGCCATACATCACGAAGTGCCGGTAACACGTTCGGACAGTTGCAGCAGCGGTCCGCGAACTTGGCCACACAGCTTCATTCTATTCCTTAACATGTCAGTCACTATTTTTGCAGCCAAATACTGCACATGTCTTCAATCCACATGATTCAATCTAGCAAGATTGGAGCACAGTGTGTTAGCGAAAACTCAGTTGCATTTCCGACAGCTAATCGCACAGAAGCAAGGTAGAAGCGGTAATGGTTTCGTATTCGTGCGCGGTCTCTGAGGAGAGGTATGGCCCACCGCCGTGAGCGCCATCTCGTTTCTCTAAAACAAACTGCTCCGCGAAAAGGGTCAATATACATACATGGTGTTTCAGCGAACACTTTCAAAAATAAAAAAAAAAGGTTGCCTGTGGCTGATAGCCCAATTCTGATTTATGAGCTGGTCTACTCGAAGAGGCGGGCATTACTTGCACAAGAAATTGAAATACATAACCTACTAATTAACAAAAAAAATACTAATTAATTTTGAACTAATTACCTGATGGCCCATATTGCAATTTACAAATTGTAGCCGTGGAGTTCGCGAGGTGGATCCACTTGGAACGAATTCTCAGGATGACACCAGTTTCGAGATATTAATTCCCGAACTGTGCGCAGAAACGCATTGGCGTTCCAGTTAGTTCTGTGCTTCAATGCATAAAGCGACGTTTTGTTAAGCAAGTAACTAGAACGCCAATGCATACTAGTCCAGGTGCAACCAAATTAGGAAGGCCCACTAAGCTTCAACAAAGTCCCTCCTTCACCAGAACAGGAATTGGCCTCCCTGGTACAGTATTCCACCACTCATGACTCCTGCAATTTGATACCATAGCACATACTAATCACTTGGTTGGAGAAGTTCTTTAAGGGCAGGTCATATAAATACCAGGAAAATATCTAGGTTGCATTTGGCTCCTCTAAGAGGCAGGACAGGTCTCGAGTGAGCTCCTGATTAACACTTTGCAATGTGGTGAACTTGGTTTAAATCATGGATCCGGGACCTCAAAGAGGCGAGAGGTAATCCTAACGCAGTTCTGTCACATTTACCTCTCAATCACCTCGGCATTTTTGCTTGTCAGCCTCGTACATAGGCTGAATTTGCCTGAATATTCTCTCATTTTCTCGGGAGGTTTGCATACCGTTCGAACCACGTCACCTAGTGCATTGACGGGGCACTTACCGAAGCCCACGAAGCATGCTCACAAGTCATGACTGTAGCTGCAATGGGAACTTGTGCGCATTCATGCAGACTACAAGCAGCAGTGACCAAATGGCGTTTCTGCTTTCAACTTACGAGGAAGCTTTGGCTCTGGCCCAACTACGATGCTGCCTCTTGAAATGGATGTATAATGCAAAACGCACTTTTCTGAGATCGCCTGTGGTCCGATTTTAATGAAATTTGTTGCATTTGAGAAAGGAAAATTCTAGTAACTGTTCGAAGCGGAATTTCGATTTAATGCCTGAAATTTTTTAATTGAAGTTTAAAAAAAATATATAGGAAGCACGAAGTTTACAAATTTGTAGCTCGGCACCTAGAACAGATGTTGCAGTTCTGTTAACAGCATTCATTAGATCACCCAAAGCAGACAAATTTGATGCGTCAATTTAGATCACGGTTTTGATGCATTGTTTACTAGGGCTTTGAGAAAGTTCTACTTGCAAATTATACTCTGTTCCATACATAGCAATCAACCCTGTGGAGGCCAGAGACTTGTAGTGGCTTCGTTCGCACTTGGATATCGTTCGATGTTTTTGACCTCATTTGTACGCAAGTTTTTTTTTTAATATTTAATCTCAGTATTGAATGAAACAAGTTTTAATCCTTAGAAACAAATACACTCTGGTATACAGCTGCTAATGCGTTGTTTTAGATCATTTTTATTTTTTGCTGTTTTTTTCTAGTTATTTTTGACCCGTCGCGAGGAGACTCGCGTGCATGCTCGCGCAAGCGAACGCTGTTGGCGCGCAGCGAAGCATGGACGGATTATACGGAGTGATAACTTTTCTTGACCAAACTTCTTGCGTGGTTTCCACGGCGTTGACTGCTATGTATGGAACGGAGTATAGTGATCTATATGGGAGCCATGTATAGTATATCGATTTTGTCAGCTTTAGATGCACTGTTAATTTGCAGAATCGTGCTATCTTTTTGGTTTGCTGAGCACTAAAGCTTCAGGCAGTGTCTTGTCTCCTGTAGAACATTGCCACAATGCTCATATCTGCTGTTGCGTACTACTCTGTATAGTCACCGATTCTTTAATGACATAGAGTAGCGGCAAGACGCGCGCTGCGAAAGCAGCCACGAAACAGGCTTTTCTTGCCGTGGCAGGGATTGCTCCTGGACCGATTTTTTTTTTGTGGTTTGACGCATGCTGCGGATGGAGACCAATAAGAGCGGCCCACTTCCATGACGTGCGCGCGGGAGACGTGTCATGCAGACCCGCCCAACTGCTCGTTTCGTACTTGTGTCTGGTGGTAGCCGGAAACTCATTTCGCACCATCATCTATCCGTCAGCTCTGTCTGGGAGCTGACGGATGGTTCGAGAAGGGCGGAGGAGTGCCGCCGGTTGGTGTGGCCGCCCTGCCGCAGCTTCGGTTTGCCGGCGGTCGGGCGCGTTTTGCCGCTAGTGTGTACGTGCCATAACAGTACCAGCCGGTCAGCACTTTCTAAAGGCACAAAGCTATAAAATCAGCAAGAGTAGTGCATGCGTACCAAGTTCATTGGAAGCAGTTATCTCCGATAAGCCGGGGAGCTTGCACCGAGTTAATCGGGCCAGGGACTGTGTCGTGCTGGTGGAAAAAGCCTAGCAGACGAAACTTGTCCTTCCAGTGAGCTTGGTGTGCATGTCCTACTCTTGCATATCTTGTGGCTTTGCGCTATTAGAAGTCGCTGATTGGTGGCCGGCCAGTCGACGCTCACGCGGTACCGTCAAAGAATCGATAGACTGAGCATACTTCTAACACTTGTATAGAGCTCGCATGTGTTAATAGCTACATAAAAGTGCATGGCCTAGTGTTGTGCCAAGTCTCATTAAAGGATGCAAGTTATGTTGTGACACGTCTGGCTTCTTTATCTGTGTCAAGCAGACTGTGCCTGGGATAAAGTGGTTGTATGTAGAAAGCATGACTTGTGACCTTTGTAAGATGAATGCAGCCACAAGACAGCCACCTAAAGTTTGTAGTACACGCTCATTGTGCTTTCATTGATGCACAATGTACCAGTGGCTATAGTAATATACATGGGTGGTACTGTTGGTCATGTGCTGGCATGTTGATATCAGAGCTCACATATGTACAGGCATTTAAGGAAATGTCCGAGCATGGAGTTCTGCCTGTTAAAAAACATTTCATGTGCACCCCCTGGGTACGTCGTCAAATGGGTACCGTTTTCGTAGTGATGTGTGCTGCCGTGTTGCGGCATAGGTAGCAGTACTTGAGCACGTCATAGGTGTATAAGACCAACATACTGTTAGTCAATTACCTTAAAAGTTATAATGTTGATGTTGGTGTGCCTTATTAGTGTAAATAATGGATATGCATTTCAAGGGTTCTGTGTATGCTGTGAAGAAACCAACTACATGATTTTGTAGTTGGTTTCTACAACAACTTGTACATGATTGTTTTCATGCTTTGAGAAATACCAGCAGAATATGTCGCTGTTTGCTTCTTTTATGCCTAGATTGTAGTGCAGAGGTATGTTTAAGTGTGGGTGAAGTGTGAAAGAACGTCTTCCGTTAAAGGGCCACTCACTAGGCCCCATTGCAAATTTTGATTATACCGTCAAAGTTGAGGCATTTTAGGAGCATTTTACCGCAACAATTTTTCTAATCTGTTCATTATAAGAGGAGATGGCAGAAATAGAAATGTCATGTTGCTATGCTGGGGGGGGGGGGGGGCGGTGAGCTTCACTGGCAGCGTACTCTCCTTTTGTTTTGACCAGCATGAGCAAGCGACATTTCTTCCCCGCCTTCTCCCATACTGAAGCTGAGAGGACCACGTCATGTTTACATCACAAGGCCTATCATGTTTACTTGACACTCCTATCATTAGGAGTGTCAAAGTGGAAGCCAAGTGTAGGAAGTTTGTGTGTGTGCGTGCGTGCATGCACGAGCAAGCACGCATACCTAACAGAGGTGTTCGGACCACCACGAGTCGCTCCTCACAGAGGCAGGACGCGTGTCGAGTGAGCTCCTGAATAACACTTTGCAATGTGCCGAACGTATGGGCCGGGAACCCGCTCTGTATGGGCCGGGAACCACTTGATTTCCTTGCAACATTTCTCAGAAGATATGAGCTTGGTTTTACTGTTAAGAATTCTTGCAGCTTCAACTGATATCCATCCTCTGGCATAATTTCGTATAGCCGATTGAGTCTGTAATAATGTATCTATATTTGGGGTGAAGCGATAGCAAGAGTGATGGCAACTTCCTCCGCAACCTCAGAGACGCTGGTTTTGATTGAGCACGAGCGTACTCTTTCTTGCTTTCTATTAATTGCTACTGCTGTAAAGGCTTGGTGATTTGAATATTCCGCGGCATCCGCGAATAGCGCTTCCTCATCATTGCAATAGGCTTTGAGTAGAGCGTTAGCACTGCTCGTTCTCCTGCCCTGATTGAATTCCGGGTGCATATTTTTGGGTAAATTGGGAATTTGAATCCTGCTCCTGATCTCTCTGGCCAACGTAACCTTGGGTCCTTGCTGGTTATGGTAATTTATTTGTAATTTATCGAGTATAGTTAGTTCTGCCAGTCCGGGTGCTGGCGAGTCTTTCCAGCTGGAGCTATCTGCTGAGCTTCAATCAATTCTTCTAAAGTGTTATGCATGCCCAGCTGCATTAATCGCTCTGTACTGGTGCTGTCAGGCAAGCCTAGGGCCTGCTTAAAAACTTTCCTTATGAGCGCATTGATTTTGTCCTTTTCTGCCTTGTACCAGTTAAGGTACGCAGCTACGTAAATGATGCGGCTTGTAGCAAAAGATTGAATGAGCCTAACAATGCTAGCCTCCTTCATTCCCTTATACTTGTTTAAGATTCTCATAATTGGCCTAATAGCGTTAGTGACGTTGGTCACGAGCTTTCTAAGAGTTTCGCTGTTAGTTCCCTTCGACTCAATGTTGAGTCCCAGGACCCTAATTTGTTCAACGATGGGGATGGCCCCACCATTCTTCATATGAATCTGTATCTCTTCGTACTCTCTCTTTGATGTATCCCTTGGGTGGCCTGCCCTTGAGGGTGGGTCTGTAAAGGAGCTCTGATTTCTCTGGGGAGCATTCAAGCCCTGTTTCTGTAAGGTACTCCTCCACTTTACCTACCACTTCCTGTAATTTCTGTTTTCTCTCTCCATCACTGCCTTGCGAGATCTGTATGGGTCATGCGCGTACAAGGAGTGATTGATTCCTTCAATGTCTTCGAGCTTTTCTGGCAATCCTATCATAATGAGGTTAAAGAGCATGGGCGATATTACGGAGCCCTGAGGTGTACCAAAACTGCCCATGTCCCTCTCCTCTGACTTGAGTTCCCCCATGGTGAGGGTAGCTTTCCCATTCGTTAGGAAGTCTCTGATGTAATTGTACGCCCTTTCTCTTAGGTTTAGGTTGCTGACCTGAGTGAGTATGGCCTAATGTGCTGCTTTGTCGAATGCTTTCTTGAGATCCAACCCTAATATAGATCGGGTAGACCTCGTTTTCCCGTCTAGTACTAGCTGCTTGATTTTGCAGCATAACATCCTGAGTAGAGTTCAGCCCGAAAGCCCAACATAGTATTTGGATATATTTCGTTTTCTTCCAGGTAATTGTTTATGCTAATAAGGAATGCATGCTCCATAAGCTTTCCTGTGCAAGAGGTGAGAGATATGGGCTGCAGATTTGAGATAGGCCGCAGATTTGAGGTTTTCTTTTGGTTTTAATTTTATGCTTGCTTAATTTTACTGAAGATTGCAAAAAGTTCTTCAGATTTTGCTAAGTAGGTTCTGCATGATTTAACTCTTTTTGTAGCGTGGGGAAAATAGATGTTCTTTTTATGAACAAACTACTGCGCTCAATATTTAATGTAATACATAAACAAACCGAAATGAATTCACTTTTCATGCATAAAGTTTTATTAACAAGATGTATGTCATAAAAAAGATATAAATTGTTAAAATCAAGATTGTGCGATAAAATTAGAACAAAGTTTGTAAAGACAGGCTTATATCTACTAAGAAAAAATGTCACGAAAATTATGAGATACACAAAATGTATTGCCGTCTATTAGGCACTGTCTCCGAAAAAATCCAAATTTTTCATTAAACAGGTATTTCGCTAGAAAAATTTAACTGCAAGCACTACAGTTGGGTGGGCTGGGCTGCGGCCACCGATGTTCCAGGCTGGTTTGAGTTGTCATCACTTTCAGACAGTCAGACGAAAATCAGCATCTTCTGACTGGCTGCTATTCGATCTATCGATAAGATCAGCCACAGCGGCAATGGAATCTCGCTATCAGTGATCTCCCGAAGCGCACGCACCGCTTCTGAAGCTGGACATTTTTGCGTTCTCCTTTGACGATCGCGGAACTTTTTGGAGCGCGTCTGATAGCGCAGTGTGTCCGTTAGCATTGTGGAAGCCCTCGAATGTAGCGTTTCAAACCATCGATAGTAGGCTAACCATGCCCAATGGGCACGGTACGGAAAGAGCTAAAGGGACAATCATTCAGAATGTGAATTGAGATAGCCCCGCGAATGAAAAGTTCGTTTCTTGTATTGACTGAAACGAGCACTGCTTTCCTCGTTAAATGAAGATTGTTATTTTTAATTCACAACAAACCATGAATTACCTTTGGCGTTCACGCGGCAAAAGCATGACACAAAAAATAAAATGCCCTATCACGTGACCTTCTGTTAGAGTGCGTGGCTCCTCAGCTTTTTTTGTTGAAATGCAATAGAATTTTTTTGTATTACAACTTGCAATGTGCAGTTAAATTTTCGCTGGTTATGAGTAGCAAAATGGCGCCATGGCCTGCGAGATCGTGCGGCACATGTTCATTCTCGAAAGCCACAGCCAAAAGAGGGCACCACATTGTTACTAGCTAACACTAGGATTTGCAGGAACTTTATTAACAGCATCTAATTTTTGAACAGAGCACACGAAAGTCGAAATGCAGTTGGTTTATGAAAGGTGCACTCACTCTTGCGAAAGCCACCCACCATTCTGCTTTCTCAATTTGCGAGGCAGCTCTCACTTATCAGTGTTGCTGGCGTCAGCGCTCCTAGTATTTCTCTGGAGATTGCTCAGATCGAAAAATCCTGCTTGCAGAATTTCTATATGTATTTAACAGTAGTATCTGCTGCAGGCATAAACACTACCTAGGATGAGCGTTTCATTGCATAATAAAAAACTGGGCCCTTAAAAATTGGTTTTCAGTCAAGACCAACCTTATTGCTGTCAACCCTAGAACAATTATTGTAATATTTCAGACTTAAAAGAGTCAAGATAGCTGCCACCATTACACTGTTTTGCTCTTGCTTTTGTGACTTAACGCGGGCCGCAATATTGTAGCAATGCATTTCGCTGGTGCCGATGTTTCGTTCGCACTTGGATATAGTTATGTTTTTTGACAGCAATTGTGTGCATCTGTTTTGCTTGAAAAGATGACAATGTAGAAAGACAGCCTTCATTGAAATAATCGATGTAATCTGGCAAACAAACACTATCATGACTTCTGCAGCATCTAAAGATTGCATTTGGGAATGCTCACAGAAATGCCCTTGCATTTAAAAGGTGCAGTGTTAAGAGACCTGGTGGCGGAAAAACCTTGGGACACGAGCCCGTCCAAATCGAATATTTTGGTTTGGTTCATGTGAGCATTGCAAAGGGACACACACACTGAGACAGCACAAAGAGTGCTCACCTCATCAGGACTTGTTTCTCTACGTGTGTTTGCAGAGACTGTCCATTTATAAATGCTTCGCTTACTAGGTCAACAACAGAAGATAGATCCGAAATTCGCCAAGGTGTTTTAATGGCCACACAAACTTTTGTTTGTTTTGTGAACTTTGACAACCGTATCAGTTTTTCCTTTGCTCTACTCGCAGCCAGGAGAAAACGCCAGCTCAGCCTCGCCTCCCTCCTCTCCTCAACTTGGGCCGTGGCGCGCTTCTCAAGCACAAGCCAACCCTGGATGCTCACATGATTCGGATGGCATCGATAAATGAGGCTCGACACCAGGCAGTGTACCACACTGAAGAACAGCAGGAGAAAAATCGTGATGCTCCACTGCCCCCCCACATCCCACCCGGCCGTCCGCACATCATCAACCGGTTTCCTCTGCGGCCGCCCATGGAGGCAGTGAAGTGCCGCTTGGAGCTACTGCAGCAGGAACCTCTGCCGCTGCCCCTGCCTTCGCCGAAGAATACTCCACCAGTGAAGCTATTTCAGGACTCATGGGGTGTCATCAATGACTACTGGTCAGTGCCACCATTTCACTCTTTAAATCTGTCAGTGATGCTACCACTGCGCCAAACTGCGCCGAGAGGCTAACTCTGCTATATCCTGCTACATTTTGGCAAAATGAGAAATCTGCACCCATTCTGTGCCGAAAGGGTTGCCTGGGTTTTCAAGAACGGAACCATGCCCTCGAGTGCCGTTTTACTGCATCTAAAGTGGCATTGCGTGGACCAGTGGCTGCGTTAGCTCCGCGGTGGACTGAGTCAAGAGATCGTACTGCTGTTTGTTCTGTGCGTTACTGTCTATATTCAATGCCTTTCACCAAGAGGCGTACAGGTTGCTTAGGCAATTGGACAGCCTTGCTTTTCAGGTGGCAGTGAGTGATCGCGCTGACGCAGACCCAGGCCCTGCATTCCTGTATGACGAATGTAAAATGGTGACGGAAGTTTCGGACACTGTATGTTGTCTCGCTCGATTATTCGAACATACGCACACATTGGCATGGACATGGCGACCGTGATCAATTTTTTGCTATTCGATTTGTTGCCCCCACTTGGCATGGTGATTTCTTGGCGTAAAAATGGCATACGGCCACTTCCAAGATTTTTGTCGACTGGGCACCGAATGGCAACTGTCGCCGCTAAATACTGGCAAAGTGCTGCTGGTTAAACCTTGCTGTATTGTACGGCCTTGACAAAAATTGCTGCCAGTAGACGCAGTGGTGAGCAGGTCATCGTAATGGCCTCCAGTATGACCGGACCAGTAAAATGCTTCGGTAATTAGAAGTAAGATCACAGGCTAGACTGGTGGCCGGAAGCGGAAATTCAGTCCACGAGTGACATGCCGGCAACTACCGCGAACAACTTCGTGAAGTTTGATTTTGCACTAGCTAGATGGAATGACGAACGCTCGCGTGTAGGCAGGAAGCTCCAAACTGAATTCCCTGATCACAGCCTAATCTTACAGCATTACATGTGCACAGTCAAAGGTCACACGCGCATATCTGCACTTTGAGGCTGTACGCGACGAGCGGAAGCGAATCGCTAGGGGCAGTGTCGACCATAGCACTATTTCAAGTAGATGGTTATCAGGGAATTACAGCACAGGGGAAAACAAAGCACTTTATTATACCACTGGCGGTAACTTTTTTCAAAAGAGTGCTCTGTCTTAAAGAATAGATTTATAGGAGCAAGATCACGCGAGAGGTTTTCAAAATAATTCTGAATTGTGCTTGCGGCAGGTGCAAGCGCTTCTGTGCTTTTCAAGCACATCTCAGGACACCACCACTTGTCGTAGCCCACAGTAAACTGCAATGAATAAGGGGGGGGGAGTCATTTTTAGTGTTCGGGTTGAGTTTACGAACCAGTGACCACTTACTGCTTTCACATGCTCCGCCCACTCTAATAGCCCCATATAATATAGTTTGCAATTGCTTTCATAAACTTGGTCCTAAAGCGCATTTTACTGCTCCGAAATGCATTTTGCATTTTTGGCTGCTCCGAAAGCTGCTGAGAAATGGGATGGGCCAGTAGCATCACGGATCTGTTGGTGTCCTATACGTGACATGTACTGCATGTGTGTCCTCCAGCAGCTGCTAACTGGGACAATATGATGTCTGTTAAAAAAATGTGCATCCTAATTTTCACACTTTTTTGTGTGCGAGTGGTTATATTGAGCAGAATAAAGTGATTTGTGCAAGTTTGTGCCTGTGAGCTGAAAGGCAAGGTGTTCTTCTTTTTTGCAGTGGATGTCTGTGTTCCAAGACGGGAGTGACACACGTGTTCCCCTACACTGAGCGGGCCGGTTACAAAGTTAACCGTGCAGTCGTGTTGAAGGTGTACCGACTTGTTGTGCATGTCTCGGATTACATGACTGTGTAAGTGCTGCTATGCAATCATCTAATCTAGGGGTTCCCAAACTGTGTGCCGCAGAACCTCGCACTCTGGGAAGGCAGCTTAGGTACTTCGAGGCCAGAAAGTTTGGGAACCCCTGCTATAATCTATTGTTGTCTACCAGTTTTGTCAAAAAATTTAGGGTGGCAGACAGCCCATTGCACAGAGGCTTGACGTACAGTGCGGTGCAAGCAGAAGTACAGGAATTAAGGCATCGTTGATGTCAAGGAATTGGGCACAAAGTAGCACGGTGCATGAGCACTGACTGCATGGTGCTGGTTTGGTGGGCTAGTGATAGTTGTCCCATTAAGCTTGTTATTGTGCTGAGGCTGAAGTTTGCATTTTCGTTGTGGAACGTTAATTGTATAAGGTTCTTAATCTATATGCTGGCCTTTTGGGTAATGCCAGTGGAGCATAATCTATGGCTTCCTGTGGGAATCTTAAGTAGGGGGATGCGAGCATTATACAATACAGTAATTAATGTTCCTGATTCTGAGATTTGTAAAATTAGCCTTGGTGCTTGTTTTTCTTCGTGTTAGATATTGTCATAAACTGTTACGATTCCTGCAGGAATCATGGACCACAAAATTTTGTTTTGTAGCGTAAAGGTACACTGACGTGTGATACACCAGAAGCTTAAAGTCCCCATTCTGAGCAGTACAAATGGTGCATTCATATTGTACTTGCCTTGGGAGCATTTCACGTAACCTGACCACGTGCTATGTCAGTTTACTATTGATGTACCACAACATATGGCAGTGGTTGTTCCACTTGCAGCTGCAACTTATTAAACAACTCTCAGGGTGTTTATCCAGATTGCAGATGTATATTCTTAGACCAAATACTGTTACGTGATAGGTAGGATATGTTAGGCTTTCTGCCTGTTCTGTCTGAACGTGCCGAATACCACAGTGTTGAGGCAAATACATTAGTATCATCGAGATGGTGGCACCTACCACAGCAAAAACCCGGGTATAGTGCTGGCTGCAGGGTAAGGGAGACCATACTAAGCTTTTGTATCAATATCTTAAAATTTTGCAATTCTTGTTCGTGCTCTGTAGACATTAGATTTTGATTTCAATCATTTCTGCTACTGCTTCCTCTTGGTGTTTTTTGGTGGTTCTTGGATGTTTTGCAAAAAAATGTGCAGTGCAATTTCCGTATGGTTACGGAAATTGCACAGCATTTCCTTTATGCCGGAAAATACATTTACAGTGTAGACCACTTATAACGTAACCGCTTATAGTGCAGGACTGGATATAATATGGTCTTTTCAGACCCCCATTCATTTCCCCATAGCACTTTATGTATATGCGTATTGCTTGCAGTGCAGTTGCGGGAGATGAAATACCCGTTATATTGCGGCTTTTTGAAGCACGTGATCATGAAATCTGTGCACGGAGTATGGCTTTGCTCCCAGGTACACACAGAGCGGCAGACACGTGTGGAGACTAGCAGCGAAAAGGCGGGGGCGCGCGAGTTCGTCATGGTGCCAGTGTCCTATCCGCGTGTGCACCGCGCGGAGTGTAGGGTAGAAGCAGTAGTGCAGTCATCTTTTTTTTTTGTATTTATTTATTAAGTCTGTTTGTTGCGTTTGGTGTGTGTACGTCGTCCTCTCTACACGTGTGCTATCTTGTTGTCGGGCTTTTGTCATCATGGTGGCGCGGCGTCTTCAAATGGCCTCAAAAAGAGCTATGCTTTATCGCTGGAGACCAAGTTGTGGCAGCAACTGCAGCAAGATTCTTCTTTGCTTTCGCGAAAGAGTACGTGCGTCGAAATACGAGGACGTGGTCGCAACTCCCTTTTGATGGTTCCGAGAAATAAGGGCTCGGAGCATACGAGTAAGGGGCCCCTCGCTCCAACAAAATTTTAGGCCACGACGAGTTTAATCCACTTAACGGGTGTATCCAGTGCTTCAAAAGACTGCCGTGGCATCAGCTGCAAAGTAGTGTGCAGGTGCAGTGAAAGCGGAGATGTGAACGACGAATCCATCAAAGTCTGACTTTGCGTAAATTTGGAAAGCATGCTGGCGACATATGGACAGACATATGCCAGCTTCGTCGGCATTGTATATTTTATGATCTGCGGCCTAACTGCACTCTTGCACTGTGAGGCGAACCCACGGACGATGCGATTGTCGCAATAGTGCGCAGTGGCACAGAGCTTGCGACTTAAGATGAGTAGGACGGAGAGGACAATGTAGACCCTACTCCAGATGTGCCGTGCAAAGATGCGCTCGAATGCCTGAGCAAAGTGAAAATGTACTGCATGAGAAATAGTTTGAGCAACAAAGCGTTTCAGTGTTCAAGCCTCGTAGAAGATGAAATCATTCGAAGTGCAGTGAAAAAACATCACCAGATGAAAATGGCAGCGTTCTTCTGCTGATGACACACTTGTGAAGCGAACTTAATTTTCGGGCTGAGTTTTGATTGTTTTGTTTTTGTGCAAGTGAAATGGGCCATAAATTGTGTTTGGAAGGTAGGTTGCCTGCTTGGCACGAGCAGGAGCTGAAAAACTCCTGCTTTGGTTATCATGCGGTACTGCTTATAGCGCGTATTTTCACAACTCCCGCGACTTGCGTTATAAGTGCTGCACACTGTATATGGGAGATGTCTTGTTCAGTTTTCACATGGAAATGTGCGCAACATGCATGAAAATGAACCAATTGTTTTTCACACGTCTTTAAAAGTTACCTTTGGAATGCCTTCTAAAGTTTAAAAAGAGCTTTTCGACTGGTTGAGGTGTAATGAAGCTGGATGCCAGTGCTTTTGAGTGTTTTACTGTTGCCCGTTCTCACTGCAGATTGTTGAACCACCTCGAGGAAGGCAGAGATTACCTCGTTGATCTGGCTGAAGCTTTGATTAAGGATCTCATTGACCTTCTGAAGACTCTTCGGCACGAGGTATGGTTTTTTGTCTGCTTTTAGCTAGTGATACTGCCTCGCTGTGTGGTGCAAAGGTACATGTGATTTATAGTGTCCACACACGTTTCTTTGGGCTGTGCACTGACTGCTTTTGTCAGCTAGTCTTGTCTTGCGTACACACACGAGGCCACTTGGGCTTCTGTAGGGGAGGAATATTCCCCTGCGAATATGTGCACCAATTTCTGGCAGTGTTGTGGAAGTCTAGGCTGGTATAATGTAAGGATTCTTTTTCACTCAGTTCTTATTCCCTTTTCATTGTCACGTCTCATGACCGGCTGATGTTCACGATAGCATAGGTGAAGCACCACTCGAACAACTTTCTTGCATTGTCCTAGTCCTGCAAAATATGCAGTACATGTGGTCACTGTAGAGCTCCGCATGCATGCAGAACTTTCGGTCCCTGTTTGCTTCCTTTGAGGTGTCAAAGTGGCGATTTAGGCGAGTTGGTAATGGCTTGCCAAATGGTTTTTGCACTGATACACTAACACGAAAAGGGCGATAAAGGACGCATGAAGCACTTTCTTCTATATCCACCTTTCTATGTCCTGTCTTCTCATTGTCAAAATTGTTTGTTTGGCGCCTAAACAGTTTAGCACAACTGCAGCATCAGCACCGTCATGTACAATTCCATCATAATGCATAAAACAAAATGTTTCCTTGCGTTTTGTTTTTTGCTTGAAAGTTGTGGTGTACAAACAAAATAAACAAGAAATGAAGTTGTCATTTCGAACTGTCCATATTAACGAATGTCACAACATTGAAGCTTAGCTGTCCATGAGCCAAACTTGGAGGGATAAATCTGAACAGCATGGGACCTTTCCATGTTTTTATTGCGATAGCAATTATATGGACACTCAAAAGCAGATTTCTGTCGCCGTCGCCGTGAGGTTCCGTATGACGTCAATGGAGATGAAATCGTCGCCGCGCGCCGAACGCTCTATGTGCAAGTGAAAGGGCGCGAGGGGTGCGCGCTTTCATGCGGAGTGAACGCAAGGCGGAGAACAAACGCGCGTTCCGCGCCGTGCTCCCTTAAGGGCTGCAGAAGTAGGCATCTCTTTCCTCCTTTACAATCACCATATATGTAGAGCAAACGCACCTTCTTCCGACGCGCGAGAGGCCGTGGGGGGAGGCGACGTTTAGCTGCGGCACCAAGTGCCTATTTATCAGAGGCTCCGGCAACAGTCACCAGTGCCGCACATATTTTGAGCGAACGCGGGCAAAGCGCCGACGGCGTCGACAACAGTTCTGCGTGTTGCCGGTGCTGCTGCATGTCCAAGTTTATACAGCTGATAAAGTTAATATCATTACTCCGTATAGCTCTCTACAAATTTGCTTTCGCAATTGATGCTTCGCCTTTGAGGTGAAACTGCGACAACTTTTTTTTCATTGTTTGCAGGGCGTACCAGCAGATGAAACCTGGAGAGTTGACTTGGACGAAATGCTGGACTTCCTGATGCTGCCTCGAAACAAGTGAGCTTTGTGGTGTCTTATTCATTGTGGATTGTATTTGAAGTAACAGACACCGAAACAGGAATGAACACAGGTTTATTGAGTTAGTCGTTTAAGTAGTCAACTGTGGCGTGACGTCATGTCACTCAGGCATTCACGCATGCGCTCGTGGCATTCGCTGATACTACAATTCCTTCCCCTTAAGGGGAGCTCTAGAAACGGTCTGGCACCTTGCGACGCCGGTTTGATCTGCGCACTGGAATTGCCAGAGGCCCAGCATTGGCAGTATCCGCGTCATGCTCTTCCGGGACTCCAGTGTTTGCAGCGCCTGTTTCGTGCTCTTCGATTGCCGAGGGAGTGGGACTGGTGTCCGAAAAGTCTGCCAGAGAGTCTGCATTTTCGTTTGTCGGGGCCAACACTTTTTTTCCTTCGGCGCCTTCCTCGTCCAACGATGTTGGTAGGTGACCATGCAAGCGGTGCCTTAGCTGATCTTCATGACGCTCACATAGTTCACCATCTTCTGTCTTGACCGTGCTCATGCGGGGTCCCCTGGTATTCTGTATCACTGCGCGTCTCCAGCTGGCGCCTGCCCCATAGTTCTTGCACCATACGGGTTCTCCGGGCGAACGTCTGCGGGGAAGTGCACCTGCGGCAGAAAAAGGTCGTGACACCACATTATCAAACAGCGAACGTGGTTCAAAACCAAGAAGCATGAAGCCTGGTGTCTTTCCGTTTCGGAGTGGGGTGCGCCGATAACGCAGTAGCCATCGGGCCAGGCGTCTTTCGAGGGTACCGTGCACGTTTTTGCGCAGCCCTTCTTTAACAGTGCGCACTGCCCTCTCAGCCAGCCCGTTGGATTGCGGATGATATGGAGGGGATCGTAGGTGTAGGATGCCATTATCTTCCATGAATTGGCGGAACTGTCTACTTGTAAACTGGGGCCCATTGTCGGACACAACTGTTCGTGGCAACCCAAATCTGCTGAAAATGCCCCGCAAGGCTTCGACAGTGTTATTTGCGCTGGTTCTTTTTAGTGGAACAACCTCGATCCATTTGGTATGTGAATCCACTACGATCATCAACATCCGCCCTTCGACTGGCCCTGCGAAATCAACGTGGATTCTTGACCATCGCTCAAATGTGTCCGGCCACGGCACCGGCTCTTGCGCGCGTGGCATGCTGCAGTTTTGCTGACACACTGCACATGCGTGCACAATATTTTGGATATCCTTGTCAAGTCCGGGATACCAGAAAAGTGCCCAAGCCAGATTTTTCATCGCAGTCATGCCTTGATGGGTATCGTGCAGCAGCTGCAGCATTGATTTCTGAGCAGCGCCGGGTATCACGGCCCGATGGCCCCAATAAAGGATACCGTGGCTGCACGTCAGCTCGTCTTTCTTCTGGAACAAAGGCCTCAATGCTTCTTGTGCTGCCAACAATTTTCTTGGCCAGCCTTCCTGAACATAACGCATGACCGGCCTGAGCATGCCATCACGTGCCGTCATTTCGGCCAAATTGTGCACCGACACAAGTCCGGAGTCCAGGTGGTCTGCCAGCAGCACATACTCTCGTTCGTCTTTCAGTATCGACTTCACTGTCTTGTCATCATGTGGCACTTGCGCGGGAAGACGGCTCAAAGCGTCGGCCACAATTATGTCCTTTCCCGGTTTGTACTGAATCGAGTACTTGTAACCACCGAGTAAAAGAGCCCAACGCTGTATCCTTGCTGCTGCCAAGGGTGGTATTGGTTTATCGGGACTAAAAAGGCGCATCAGCGGCTTATGATCCGTGACCAACGTAAAATTGTTTCCCAGCAAATACTCGCGGAACTTCGTCACGCTGAATACCACCGCTAAGGCTTCGCGCTAAACCGGAGCGTAATTTAGCTCGGCTGAAGAGAGGGTGCGAGATCGAAACCCGATTGGTTGGTTTACGCCGTCCACTCTGTGGTACAAGACTGCCCCGACGCTGCATGAGGATGCGTCCGTTTCCAAGATGAGTGGTTTGGTTGGGTCATAGTGGGTCAAAACCTTCACCTCCTTTATCAACCGCTTCACTGCCTCGTATGCCTCCTCTTGCTTAGCTTCCCATTGCCAAGGCACGTCTTTTCTTAACAACTCGTATAGCGGCGCAAGTACTGTAGCCAAGTTCCCCAAGAATGCGTTGTAATACCTAACCAGACCTAGTAGTGCGCGTAGTTCTGTCACACCCGTAGGTCAAGGCATTCGTAAGAGCACGTCGATGTTTTCGGTCTTTGGCCTCAGGCCTTTTGTGCTAATGCGATGACCAAGGAATTCCACCTCCGGCTGGCGAAATCTGCATTTGAGCGGATGCAGTTTAACACCAGCTTCCCTGAACCGCTGGAACATCTTGCGCAACGTGTCACAATTTCCTCTTTTCTCGGCGACCACCACATCGTCCAGGTATACTTGTACACCCCGTAGACCTGCAATATAGTTTCCATTCGCTTCTGAAAAACCGCTGATGCCGACGCAACCCCGAACGGTAGCCGATTGAAGCAATGCAACCCATTTGGCGTGTTTACCACAAGCAGCTTCTTTGTCGCGTCATCTATCGGTAGCTGGTTGTATGCATCCTTCAAATCTATTGTACTGAATACTTCCCCTCCGTTGAGCTTCGCAAATATATCCCTTATCTTTGGCAGCGGATATTGTTCCGTGTGGCATGCTGTATTGACGGTCGTTCTAAAATCGCCACACAAGCGGATGGAACCGTCCTTCTTGACGACAGGAACAAGTGGCGCCGCCCACTCGGCACTGGCAACCTGTGTCAATATGCCCGTGTCAACCAGCCTTCCGATTTCTTCATTTACCAGTTCTCGAAGCGCGTACGGTACAGAACGGGCCTTAGAGAATCGCGGTATGGTTTCTTCGCGCAACTGTAAATGAACCGGAGGCCCCTTGATTAATCCTAGCCCTGGAGAAAACAGATCGCCATATTCTGCCCTCAGCGTGGCAGCAATAGAATTTTCGTCAGCAGCTGGCGGCTTACCGTCGTTGATGTCCACGTTGAGCACTGGGCCTCCAGTCAGCTGGAATGCTTGAATTGTCTCGCCCACAGAGGTTTGGACCTGAGCAGCCGAGCACCACTAGCGTCGCGTTGACGGTTTGTCCAGCGTAGGTGACAGGAACTTCCAACTGTCCTTTCACAGGTAGCCTACCGAGGAAGCAACTCAGTTGAAACGACGACTTGTCGAGCATGGGCCAACGGTGACGGTGCTGGGCGTAAGTTGGCCATGTCACTATTGACACTGGTGATCCGGTGTCCACTTGCATCTTCACGGGCACCCCTTTCCACTGTAGCGTTTGCCATATAGGCCCGACCAGTCCTCTCGACGACTCACGGAGGTGTAGCAGGAACTGTCCGTAGTCCTCGCTGTCGGAGACGGACTCCTCACAATGAGCTATATTTTCTTGGCATGGCTTGGATTTGCACATTGCAGCCAGGTGTCCCCTCCGCCGACAAGAAACACTCAGCGTGGCGGTACCTGCATTTGGCGGTCTTGTGGGAGTTGCTACCACAGCAAAGGCAGCCGGTCTGGTGCTCGTTGCTGGACTCAGCCATCCGACTTGGCAGCGGCCTTCTGACGAACTTCTGCCGCTCTTGCTTTGTTCGTACTGCGTGGACGCCCTCTGTGATTGGTCCATCTCCCATCTGCTGTACGTTGCGTGCCGCCATCTCAGCAGCTATCGCCGCATCCTCTGCTTCCTGCAGCGTGAGCGTGTGCCTTGCTAGCAGATTAAGACGCACTTCAGCATCCCATATACCGCAAACAAGCCTGTCCCGCAGCATCCTATCTAGCGCCTGGCCAAAATTGCACCTATTAGCCATCTTCCGTAGCTCGACAATGAAATCGCTTGTCGACTCGTCGGCTTGTTGATTCCTTGTTAAAAAACGATAAGACTCCGCTATCTCGTTGCCTTTCGGTGCAAAGTGCTCAGCCAGTTTTTGAACTGCTGCTTCGTACGTCAGATCCTGAATCTTGTCAGGCGCACAACGCCCTGCCAAGAGATCTATCGTCTTGGTACTAAGGGCGGCAACAAGTAAGGCCCGATGCTTCTTCGGATCGACAATCTCATGGGCTTCGAAGAAAGCTTCTAATCGCACCTGATATGCTTCCCACTTGTTGTCCCCTTCGTCAAAAATAGGAGGCCCGGCATGCCTTGCCATGCTTTACCCTGGCCGTGGGGGTTAATCACCTCGTCGCCACTGAAGTAACAGACGCCGAAACAGGAATGAACACAGGCTTATTGAGTTAGTCGTTTAAGTAGTCAACTGTGGCGTGACGTCATGTCACTCAGGCATTCACGCAAGCGCTCGTGGCATTCGCTGATACTACAGTATTCTTGTGCGTACCCCTAAGCTTGGCTTGAAATACTTCCAGACAAAAAATTATTGGTGTATGGGGCCGCAGCCCCTCTTTTCCACATGTACACCTCATCACTCGTGGCCACGCAGCAGATTCTCCACATCCATTTACACGATACCGACGCAGCTCGTACACAGATGTGCAACGGTCTCTTCTTAGTTTGTAATCACAGCTGATAATCTTGCTGTGGAAGCTCGTTGACTTTTTAACCGTTAGCGTCATTGCAGTGTTCATTTCCTGAAGCATTGTGATAAGTCAGTGACAATGCCAATGGCTAAGAATGTTGCTGCAGCCATTGGTCTAGCCTCTGCGTGCGATCTTGTGCTCGATAGGTGATGAGGTCTGCTGACATGAACATATTGATGGCTTTTGTCAGCCTGCTTTGTGCTGATAAGCCCCCCCCCCCCCTCGTCTGCATTCCCCACTAGGCATGTTTAGTTGTTTGCGCTTGTGCCCATTCTCACCATGCACGCGAGCTGTTTCTCAATTGATCTGTACGACGTCGCTCCCGTGCCCCCCCAAAAAGTACTTGGGTGTTTAAATGCAACATCTTGTTTTCGTTTGTGGGTTCTTGGTGTCTCACAGGAGACCAACCACTGCGGGTTCGAGTTTAGCGAGCCACAGGGCCGCGTCAGCCGTCGCCTCCAGCACCGCTCGCGCGCGCGAGAGCTCAGAGGCCGCAAGGGGCTACCGAGCGACGCACGCAAAAACACAGTAAAGCCCCGAGTTGACGGAAACCGTTTACCGAAACCATTGGCACCAGCTCTGCACAAACGCCTGCGCGGTGGGGAGCCGAAGGGGTCCCGCACCAGGGCGAAAATACAATAACAGGTGCCTATAGCACGTCGCAGCGAGAGCACAGGCTCAAGCTGGGACACGCCGCTAGGAAAATTACCGGCGGCTCTGCTACTTGCTCTGGCGATAACCAATGGGTCAACTCACGAGAGCACGGGCAATATACTTAGGCTTTCGGCAAGTACGGCTCGGCGCGGTACGACCTCGCGCGAGCACTAATGGCACCGCTCGTCGGCTTAGCGTCGGGAAAAGGATCAGCACAAAGTACGCGCTCCTCGCACGGGCAAAGGCACCGTGCGCGAGCTCCAGTCCTAGTCGCAAAGGTGTTGGCGGACGAGAGGAAAGCATGAACATACCGTGCGCTGGTCCCGGAGAGAAGAGAGCCACGCTCCACCGCTAGCAGCCAAAACGCAGCCGCGTGACATCAGTGCCCCGCCATACCGCCAACCGCCCCGTGCGCAGCGCCACTGCGGGAACCGGTTAGGCGGCGCGGGCGGGGAATAAGGTGAGCGGGGAACGATGGCGAGGGATGGCAGATCAGGTGAAGCCCACGCAATCGTGCCGGCGCAACCTTCAATCCCCACACGTTGCACGTGGAAACCTTATACACGGCGTGACATCCGAGCTCACGTTGGTGGATGGCTTCACCTTTCAACAGTGTGGTATCAGTGTGACACTGGAGGCATGTTGGTCTCCTCCACAGTTGTTCCGGCCGTTGTCAACTAAGCACGAGCGAAATTTGTATCCTGTTGCCCTGGTACTTGTCCCGTAGTTCTGTGCGCGCGTTAATGCAGCATGTGTATGCTTCTTATACATACGTACGACATCAGCGCCCCGCCCTCACCGCCAACCACCGCGTGCGCAGCGCCACTGCGGGAACCGGTTAGGCGGCGCGGGCGGGGAATAAGGTGAGCGGGGAACGATGGCGAGGGATGGCAGATCAGGTGAAGCCGACGCAATCGTGCCGGCGCAACCCTCAATCCCCACACGTTGCACGTGGAAACCTTATACACGGCGTGACATCCGAGCTCACGTTGGTGGATGGCTTCACCTTTCAACAGTGTGGTATCAGTGTGACACTGGAGGCATGTTGGTCTCCTCTACAGTTGTTCCGGCTGTTGTCAACTAAGCACAAGCGAAATTTGTATCCTGTTGCCCTGGTACTTGTCCCGTAGTTCTGTGCGCGCGTTAATGCAGCATGTGTATGCTTCTCATACATACGTACCACGGATTCCACACATTGTACATACTGTGACGTTTGTGCAGTGAGATTGCGTCACTCCCACACCAGCTGAAAATTACATGGGCACTCTCACCTTGGATCACGTTTCTCAGGAAAAACTCCGGCATATTTATTTATTTTTTCATTGCACAACCTTGCGTGCAGCACGATATCGCAGCCCAGATCTGAGGACGGCCTCATCTTTGTAACAGCACACTGGCATTGAACCTGTTTCCAGCTGCGCCAGCTCCGCGGTTACATGCCAGAGGCAATAAATGGGGGTAGCAGAGGAAGCTCAATTAAAGGATTACCAAAGGGGTTGCACATGGTGGCAGTAGGGTTAACTGTTTTTCCACCTGAAAAGCTGGTATTTTTCTCTCGGTGCCAGCTGCCTGTTCAAACCCCTGTACTGGCATGCTATTTTAGCAGTTTCTGGTTCTCCATAAGTTGACACATAACTTGAATCGCAAGTACCGAAGCTGGCTTTCATGCATAGCAAAAGAGCTGTAATGTTGCAAGCTCATGAATTCCTTAATTACCATATATATTCGTGTAATGAACCACTCGCATAATAGTCGCTCCCCCAACTTTGCTCCCGTGCATTTCCATGATCAAACGGCCGTGCTGTAGTACTTTGGCAAGACTAGAACGTTTTACTTGCAAATGTGTTTAAAGCAAGCGCACTTAATTTCGATGTCTGTTGCTGTGTCGGAAATATTTAATAATGCCACATGAAAAACGCCGAGGTCACGTAAACGAAATGCTACAGCTATCTCGCGTAGGCTGCACATCCACTCTAGCAGTCGTGGCGGCACATTGGTGGAGTTATGGGTGGAGTGGTGGTGGAGAGAACACTGGCGGCAAGCATGTGGTTAAGAAGAGGCTGCACATTATCATGGTCTCTTGGGAACTGATGGAAAGAACGACTGTGATAACGCTCGGCTTGTTCTTAGCACATGCTTGCTGCCAGTGGCAGCGCACAGGCACCTCGCAGTCTCAAGAGAAAGACAACTGGCTCTCGGCAATGGCAACGTTACGCTGTTTACGGCGGGCATGCGGAACTTCCAGCCGGGCACGGCGTGCGGGAGAGTCCAAGTGAAGAAGGCTGCACTTGGTCGGCATAGTTGGGCGTAGTGTCGAATTTGTCTGTTGCTCGCTTTGCTACCTGTCTTAGGTTTCGCTTTGTGTGATGGGGCTTAAGTTGAGTTATACGCCATCTGCTCACTAAACGGAAACGCTGATCACATGAGCAGGACGTTCAAAGAAAAAGGTGCACACAGTGTGGTCGTCAAAACAACAGATGCCGAAAAGCAGCGCTGTAACCTGATGCTTGCGAGCATGGCAGATGGCCGGAAGCAGCTGCGAAGACCAACTGTTGTGGAACCATGGTATGGATGAAGCGGCCAGGTACCTGGACATCGGGTCTGGTAGTTCCAATGCAGAATGAAGTGCAGTAGAAATGCTGTTATGGTTTGCAAATAGTACACGTGTATATTACTGCAAAGATAAGCTATCTAATGCATTTTTCGAATCATTACCGTCTTCCTTTTCAATTTTTACTGTTTCGAAAAAGTTCCTGTGAAATTCTGCATAATACACACCCCCAAACTTTGCTTCCGTTCTTGAGTGAAAAAAAGTGTGTTCATTATGCGAGTAAATATGGTAATACTGTTCACTGTTGTGAAACTGGCAGTTATCCTTGAGACTTTCATTTTTTCTTCGGAGCTTTCTCCTACGAGTCCAAACAATACTTCTGCTTCTCTCCTCTCGGCAGCCACCCACTGAAGGTGCTTCATGCATCAGCTGGCACTACCAGTTTGGGCCACATGAGCAAAATGAACACACACTGTTCTTATCTCTGCCCCTACACAATCCTGGAGTATAAAACTATGCTCAGTGGGCTATATGCTTGGCATGCCAGCAGTCATTTTTGAATTTTAAAGGTGTCTTCTAAAAGCCTACAATAAACTTGAACTGTGGAAAGTTTTTACTCGAGGTATCACAGCTGTTCTGATCTCATTTTTTTTCTATACAGTACAGTCTGCTTATAATGATACCATATATAACGATGAGTTGACATTAGAGTGTCAACTTATGCATTAGGGCTACGAGAAAAAAAAACATACAGTATAGACCACTTATAACGTAACCGCTTATAGTGCAGGACCGGATATAGTACGGTCTTTTCAGACTCCCGGTAATTTTCCCATGGCACTTCATGTATGCACGTATCGCTTATAGTGCAGTTGCGGGAGACGAAATACCGGTTACAGTGCGGCTGCCTGGAAGTTCGGCAGTCAACTGAGACGACGAACGCTCCCCTCAAGCCGTAGATATACTCCCAACGTAACGCAAGTGCGCACGGCAAATAACCGGCGCATCTCGCGCCGTCGGGCGTGTCTCAACGTTGCTGGCGCATGAATAACTCGTTCATATTTTTCGCCCGGCGCACCAAGCCATGCCGGCCACGGATTCCAGCATTCCTCGCGAGGAGCTTGCAGAATGATGCAATGGTGGGAGCACGCGAAAGCACGTCCGTTGCTGCGGCTCTCTGTGCATAAACAAGCATGGTGTCATGCACGCACAAGCAAACATGAACACATCTCACTCGATGACCGTGGAAACGTGCTGTCGGAACCCTATGGTGAAGAAGCGCGGCAGCAGCAGCAGCGAGCGAATTGACCTTCGTGCTGCCGCTCGCACCCCCCCCCCCCCCTAGAACGTTGCGAGCGATGGGAGACAGTGCACTTCCTTCCCGCTTTCCTCCCTTGCGTGCGAGAGATTGAGACGCGATCACCAGCTCACCCTCGCACGCTTTTACTCGCACATACAGCATACAGTGTGTGACGACGATTTTATTGCCCTTGGACTTTATACGGAACCTCGTGTCAACAGCTAGGGCAGCTAGAAATGCGCCTGGAGTGTCCATTTAATTGCTATCGCAATAAAATCGTTGTTTTGGTTATAGTGCGAATATTCGCGACTCCGGTGACTTACGTTGTAAGTGGTCTACACGGTATAACAATATGTTATTCACCGCATATCGGATATAACGATCGATATAGCCAAGGCAGCCCAGAGTTTCTGGGCTGCCTTGGCCGCCGGCAGCACAGGCATCCAAGGCAGCTTCAATTCATGCAACGGTATGCGCCAAGTCGTCAGTTGGATGCAGCGCCACTCATGCGAGGCGGCAACTTCGTGAAACGACAGAGGCACCTACACACAGCGCCGATGCGAAATACAAAAGCGCGGTGCTTTGGTATCCCGATCGCCGTATAAAGTGCTGTTTATTCTAATTAAGTGCGCAGTGGGGGAAAACTAATTACTGTTGCCCAGGCAGCCCCCCAGACGCACGTAGTAGAGCTTGCGTCGCACGTTTGACGCAAGGTTTTGATGCGGCGGCATAGGTCGGAGCACTCTCATTTCAAAGGCGTGAGTGCCAGTGAGTGTGAGTGCCAGTGAGTGCGAATGCTACTGGAGTGCGAGTGAGTGCGAATGGGAGTGAGTGCCAGTGAGTGTGAGTGGAGATGAGTGTGAACGTGGTGAGTGCCTGTGAGTGCGAGTGGAGATGAGTGTGAACGTGGTGAGTGCCTGTGAGAGCGAGTGGAGATGAGTGTGAACGTTACTGAGTGCCTGTGAGTGTGAGTGCAGGCAGCAGGTGAGTGTGAACATGAGTGAGTGCTTTTGGGTGTATAAAGGTGAATGTGAGTGCAGGCAGCAGGTGACTGGGAACACGAGTGAGTGCTTGTGAGTGTGAACGTGGTGAGTGCTTGAACGATAAGCAGAGGTGATATTGGTTCACCTTGCTTGCGGAAAAATGGAGGCACGTTGTGTGTACAAGCTCACTCGCAGTGATGATTTATCGCGCTAGCAGATTGTGCACACCAAGATAGAAACCACTCACTAAGGTCGTAATAATCCAAGGTTCAGGCATGAGTGAGACAACGTATAATGAAATGGGGTCGTTTACTCCGGCGGCGGCCGCCGCGTGGGTGTCGTATCTCTAAAGCGATCTGCGACGTGGAAAAAGTGCGCACCCGCGCGGGCCTTCTCTTCAAAGCGATTTGCGACGTGTACAATGTTCAACTAGAGCCGGTAACTTCGTATCCGCTGTGTTTTCGACGTTTAGTTCGCTTTGAAGCGAGAGGCGGCACGAAGGTCAATTTGCTTGTGGCTATAGCCGCGCCTCCTCACTTCAGCGTTCTGACGAGTTTCCGTGGTCATCGAGCGAGATGTGTTCATGTTTACTTGTGCGCGTGTGACACTGTGCTTGTCTATTTAATTAGTAGGCGAATGTTTACAAGTTTATACGGCACATTAAAGTGCTATCCTCGCTTCGTATAGCTCTACTAATTTGCTATCGCAATCAAGGCTTCGCCTTTCGGGCGAAACTGCGACAATTTCTTTAGTACGCCTGGGAAGATGTATGGGCAACTGGAGCTCTGATGCAGACATATTCAAATCATGACCGGCAAATTTTGCCATGACTTCCACTGAGTGAAGATGCTTAATACCGTGTGATTTGCTACAGCTTCGCTGGTCATTCGCCTTCAGAGGGTGGAATGTCTCCTCATTTTTTTCCTCCTTCCCTCTGAAACGTTACACATACAGGCTCCTTATATAAACAGGCAGAGCGGAAGAGGGACTAGCCAAGTTAGCACAGAGTAACAGACAGGTACGCTTGTCACGAATTTCGGCAGATTAAAGACAGACGGGGACAAGTCGTACGTTTAAGACAAACATTTATAATCGTAAGAACAAGCGTCAAAGACAACAGCACAAAACAATTTGCAGCATGAGTTAATTCTAGGAATTCCCCAATGTCCTCAGCTATCTTGAATTGATAAGTCCAATATATTTACATTGCATCCATCGACGTGGCCACGTCACCTTGTCGTCGCGGCTTCCGACAACACGTCGTTGGGCCTGCCGATGCATCATAGACTCGACGTTGCTGTGTCCGACGTTCGGTCCACTGTTGAGCTGGTCAGGATGGTGGGGTGACCAAGGCGCCTGGATCGCCCAGTCAACTCCGCTAGCCTGCAGATCGTAGCCACAGGGAATCCGGGAAGCGGTGCCGTCAGCCTGCAGCTGCGGCTTCCCGTGGGACGTCGTCCACTAAGCTTGCAAGTCGTGGCCGCGGTAGCTGAAGAACAGCTTTCATTGGGTTGCCGCCGTCTCCGTGATCCACCCGTCCTGTCCGGCCTCCAGCTCCTTCTGCCAGCCTTCGTCCCAGAGCGTAGCTGGGCTGCGCGTGCACTTTTGCGCTTCTTCTGCTTTCATATTGTATTCCTTTTATTCAGACGCTCTTATTTTCTAGCTTCTTTTTTTCTTTGTCTGCCACCAACTCCTCGTGTCTTCTTATCTTCTGCTTTTTCTTCTTTCTTTCTTCTTTTATTGGCTCATGACAACGCTCGAAGACACGGAGAAAAAGCGAAGATGTAATGATAGATAACGCTATGTTCTCCCTTTGTGTGTGCTTCGGCGTTAAGTGGTTGACTAAGTATATGGAGAGTCAATCTGTCCCTCTATTTCCCGCTCTCTTGGCTGAATCCTCCCGAAGGGGAGCTTCAGCGAGCATGGGGGGCAAGCATGTACGCATCTAATGTCAATGACAGAGAGATGGGCAGAGAGGTTGGGGCTGTAACGGTATTTATTAAAAACAGTGAAGTGGCCAGTGTTGAACGTTGGCGAAGCGAGATTTCGGTCATTGTCTTTCTCATTTAAGTCACGCAGCTGCAGCAGCGCCACTATTGCTCTCTTCGTCATTACTATGCCCCCACGAGAAACAAAAACAAATAGTCATCTTGACGATTTGGGCCGACGTGCACGCCGCTGGAACTCGACCAAGTAACTTTGCCGGTGATCGTAGGCATAGCAAGAGAGGGGGCTGGCTGGGCGGAAGGGAGGAGGGGTTCAACTCCCTACCCATCTCAAAACTACCCATCTCAAAGTGCAAGCGGACCCATAACGCTTAACTGCAGTTGTGCTTGTGGGGAACAGGGATACTTCAGATGAGCAGCTTCGTCGGCAGTAAACCCGTGGAAGCAGTCCCGTCAGGCCCAGTCCGGCCAACGAAACTGCCCATGCCGGCAAACGCTCGCTTCCCGATAACGGCAGACGAGACTTCAGGGAGCGGGCTAATCTGCGTCGGCCATCTGGCACGGCGGCGGGTGCACATGGAGACAGTCGAAGGGGAGGGAGCTGAGAGAGGGTGAGGGGAGCCACCAAAGCGGCGGAGTTGCCGAGGCCAAATCCGCTTCCCTGCCGCCCTTCTCCCTAACCTTCGACTGTCTCCGCGCGCGCCCGCTCGCCCGTCGGCATCCGGTGCCGTCGGCTCCCTGCAGTTTCGTTTGCTGCTGTTATTGGGAACCGAGTGTTGGCTGGCGTGGGCAGTTGTGCGCCGTGATATTTCACGACTCACACCGTTCGTGCATCGTGCTATGGTGCTTGAATACTTCAAAAATACGTCCTTTCTTTAATTCGAACAAATTTCTGGGCCCCTTCGAGTTCTAATTATCAAGATTCGACTGTGTATGCAAAAAGGGTTTCAGGGCCCCTTTAAGAAGATGGCGCGGCGTGCACAGTAAGCTCTAGCAGCAGTCACAGTAGACCAGCACTTGCTTTAAAAAGCCTTGTGCAGGTGGTACTCCATAACACAAGATGGACTTCAAAATTCTAATCCAGATGGTCATGGCTGACCACTCGGGTTTATTTATTGCATTCTCTCGGCAGCTAGCAGACCTGTGGTGTGTGGCAGGCCCTTCACATGCTTGACAGAAACTGGTTCATGCTAAGTAACAGGTAGTGAAAGAAAAAGTGTTAGTTTATGCAGCTATTTTTTCTGCCATTTAATTTGTTCATAACGTGAGGCAAGCAAAAAAATCTTTGCTCTAGAAATGTCTATTGAACTGCTGGTCATTCTGGTGCACAGCAATTTCTGTATAAAAACACTGCTATCATTTTCTCATGTGTCTGCAGCATTTCGCGATAAGGATCAAGAAAGGCGGTTTGCTTCAAGACTTTAGTAAAAGGGCACTAAAGGGGCAAAAAAGTGACTTTCAATTGATCAAGCACAATTTCAAGTTCTCAGTAAATGTGCCATCTATAGACGGTTTCATCCAGTGCCACCGCGCTCTGGCAACACTGTGCACCAGCATCCGGCGCCCTTAGGAAACTTCCGGTAGCCGTTCCTTTTGCTCATTTTTGCTGTATTTTGTTCGCTCGCGCGCTCGTCCTGCGCATATTCTGTGTCATTTTTTGGGTATATCGATATAAGTGCGACTTGTGGCATTCAGTGTGTTGCGTGACGGCGAGTAGCTCTTGGAGCATCGACCGTTTTTATTACGTTTACTCGTCAACGGTGTTTTTCATATCTGGGAGCCTACCAAGAGCTCCCAGATTTGCTCTGCTCACTTCATCCAAAGTACGTTACTACGTGGAGTAGCCGGACTGCTATAATGCTGAATAATAAAAGTGCTACTGCACGATTGTTCTGGCCGTATGTCGTGTAACTCACGCGAGAGCAACTCGACTCTCGCCCTGAGTTTGCCCGCTCGTCGAGTTTCTTGCCTTGGCGTGGATCGCCATGCTACGAACATGAGTTAAAATTATTGTTTAGCGGGTGCCGTGTTACTGCCGTTTTCTTTTAATGTTTTTCGTATCTGGGGCACAAGTGCACTTCTGCAGCTTTACTACCTAGGTACATGTGCACATTGATTTATCATGTTTAACGTCCCAAAGCGACTCCGGCTGTGACGGATGCCGCAGTGGAGGGCTCCGGATAATTTCGACCACCTGTGGTTCTTTAATGTGCACTGACATCGCACAGTACGCGGACCTCTAGCATTTCGCCTCAATCGAAATGCGACAGCCGGGGCCCAAACGCAGTCTTTCGGGTTAGCAACCGGGCACCGTAACTGCTGAGCCACCGCGGCGGCATGTGAGCATTCATATCGGTATCGCAGAGCATAATTGTAGAAAAGTTAGCGATTTCCGTGTATGCATGTAGGAAGTTTCGGCCACATTCTAAAAGCATTTACGAATTAATGGAGGCCAATATGGATTGCAATCGTGCCCAACACTACAGGTTTCATTTTGTTAGAAGTGTGGTAAATTCGTGAGCATTTAAGTTAGTCCCATTTCAGTCGACCTAGGCTTCTTGCACTAAATGACTTTTGAGAATGTACAGTTATTTGTGAATGCATATTGAAAAGCAGAAACAAGGCATATGACGCAGAAAACATGTGCATGTACACATGCACAGCTTACCACTTCATCCTCCATCTTGCAGCAATAAAAGTGCTATTGCGAAATGCAAAAACGCCCGTGTGCTTGTGTTGTAGGGCACGTTAAAGAACCCCAGGTAGTCAAAATTAATCTGGAACCCTCCACTACGGCGAGCTTCATATTCAGAACCGGTTTTGGCATGTAAAACCCCAGAAAGAAAAAAGTGCCATTAAAGTTTTTCTAGTTTTCGGCAGTCCCATTACCTGCCTTGAAGACAAGACGGCATTCATTGCATGTCCTCACTAATAAGATGCTCCGCTTGTTGCTCCGGGGTTGTAACTGAGGCAAGGTGTTTGGAGCCCGGCGAAAACGAAAATTGCACGACATCGTCCAGCGGATCGGGCAGCTCTCTGCCTCTAAACATCAGCTTTTGGCGATACCGATCTTTTGCTTCGGTGCCAAGGGCCTTAAAGTAGTCGCTTGTCCTCTTGACAATATTCATGATGTAGAATCAGCTCATCAGATTCCACCAAGCAGTGCAAATATCGACGCGTCGGGCATGCCTTCAAACAACATAGCCGGAAGTGCTTCTAGCTCTCCTGCCGGAAGTTCCGATGGGGCAACCAATCAGCGGCAAGCGAGGTTTATTTGTAAACACTGAAACCGTCTATATCCACAACTGAAACAATATGACAAGGTTAGACACAATGGGCTTAGAGGAAAAGGGTTTTATTTTTTACTTTGGGGAAGAAAAACCAGCCAACTGCATTGTTCATGGAAACTGGTCACAGCTGTGTATTCTGATTTATTCACAAACTGTGGCAGCAGTGTTGCAGCAAAAGGCAGGCCTGCTGATTGTGTGCACAATGTATAGGCACTATTGAAATTGTAAATATGCATGTCATACCAGTGTATTGCATCTTGTGGCAAAAAAAAAATGTAATATGGTGAACAAAGTAGAAGCCATAACTTCACTACTATACGAGATGACTCAGTTGATGCGCCAGTAAAGCCTAATAACCTGTGCCAGTGAGATTCGCTAGCAGTATTTTGTAGGCATCATGTGCAGGTTTTGTAAAATTTGGTGAAGTATTGCATACATTAATAAACAGTGCAAGGTAGCATTATAATGCCTTGTTGATCGAAAATACATTCTGTGAAGTCTCTGTAAAAGCGTTTGTATTCAGCTTTAGTTGTGATGGCTTGCGATTTTTCTCCATACAGGAACATGCTGGCTGTGGGCAAACGACAGATTCTAGCACTGCAAGACAGCCTGGCTAAGTGTGCACTCCAGGTCTTGTCTCCTAACTTTAAACCCTCCCAGTGACCACAGAAGGCTGCATCTGCGCTGCTACTGTTTCAGCTCCCAGTGTGCCATAAGCCAGGATTCCCTGTGAAGCCAGAAGTTCCTTCGTCAGCAGCTCAAGTGCCTTCTTTGCAAGCGGTGTTTGCAGTGGGCGAAATGCCTTATCCGTGAAAGACAATCAGGCAAATTTATGAGAGGAGATTCAAAAGTTTTGTTCAATGTGCTTTTTTTTGTTTTATTTTGTTGTGTGCGAAATAAAAGCAGTATCTCCAATTGCACGTGCAGATTCCTCATGAGAGCAGTAGTGTCAAACGTTAGCCCATGTTGACAGCATTTGCTCTCTGCGTAATTATGAATAGTGTTGGTTTAAAATACAAAAGTGCACATGTACTGCACTCTGCTACACTACAGCCCGCCACTACCTGGGCTGCAGTGTATGTCTCGATTATTGCACTCCGAGAAGGCCTGTGATAAAAGGCCAGTGTATCTCTGAATTTTGGTGTCCTTCCAACTACGCTCGACGATTACCGCAGAGCCCACTCGGTGCGATCCCAAATGGTTGGAGGCCTGCAATATACGTTCAAAATATGTAGTTGTGCCAAATGAAAGCTCAAAGCTTAAGTTCTTCTGTGGCTAAAAATCCCAGCAAACTTAGTATCCGTAATGTCCCTTATGAATTTCCTTTTTACTGTGTTAATGTTACCATGGTTACTGCTTCTGGCTTTGCAATGACACCCCGACTATTGCGAGCGGCGACCACTTGTGTGAAGAGCGAGATAATGCAGCAGGCCGCAGCTTGTGTGCTGGTTCGCTGTGGACACCGTTTTGCAGCAGTAGCGGCATCAGTAAACGCAGTGTTTTTGTCGGAATTCGAAATTTAGTCTGGCCATGTATCTCTGATTCCAAGTATTAGCGCAGGTATACATGATTTTTAAAGTTTTACAGAATTTTTAAAAAATTGTCTGTAGCAGATAGCGTAATTCTAGTACTTGAAGTGGATTATTCAGTGGTGGGCGTTTATAGCAGTTCTTAAAATTAGTTCACTATGTTTCGATTCCTCTTGCAAGTAATGTCCGCCTCTTTGAATCGTACAGCTCAAGGACTAGACATGCTATCTGCCACAGGCGATTTTTAAAAAATTCTGTAAAACTTCAATGTGATCATTCGGTGCAGGAGCCATTCCATCTGGCTGTTCCTAGCGATGTAAAACTCCACAATAGTTTCCCCGAAATAGAGGACGAACATCTGGTATCTCATTGAAGATACTGTCCAAGTCAGTATCTTCAATGAGATACCGGACTGTAGTCTCTATTTGGGAGAACTATTATTCTTAGCTGACTTCGCACGGTTTTGGAGTGTCTGGTTATCTCTGTAACCACTCCCACAGGAGAAAAAAAACCCTTTCTCTTCTACAGAGCGTCGTAGTGAGCCGCAAGCGGTGTAAAAATGTAGGTCTCGACGAGACAACAGAATTAGACGCAGAATATGTGAAATTAAGTGTTGATGTAATTGGCACCAATAGTTGAAAAATCCCCACATTGCACTGTACTCCTGTAAAGTGTGCTCTGTCGTAGATATGGACATGGTGAGGCAAAGCCGCCGCACGGCACTTTTTGGTAAATGGAGGGAGTTCACTTGGACTAAGCAGGGCCCGTGCGAGGCAATGGTGTCTGGAAATCAGTCTTGCCGGTGCCCACAAGCGAGAATTAGTCGCAGTGTCAGTAAAATTAACGGTACAGGTGCAATTAGCCTCAATGTACTCTTCACACAAGACTTCACACTACCTCCTTCATTGGCCCACCGTATTCTTGGTCAATAAAAAGGGGTAGGGGGATCATCACGTGTCAACGCTAAAGATTTCAAGGTCAGTGCAATTGCGCGTGAAATACGATACGAATAATATACAAAATGAGTGAATAATGAACATGAAAAAAGAATAGATATAATCAGCATTTCATCATACAATCATTTGAACCACCGTATAAGTATGCATCGACATTGTCTACTTTAGCATCAAGTGCGGACGTTTTTTTTTGTCATCACTGAATCTGCATGAGAGAACAATGAGCCTTTTGCAGCATGAGGCAAAGCATAGAATGTTTATTTGGAAGTGGAAGTCTCGCCAGTTCGAGCTGCGTTTTCCACGCAGGTGGCTGGGTTGCATGATGCCGCTGAGGGGTATAGTAACTTTAAGGAGCTCTATTAACCATAGTAATACGTGAAAGGTCCATGCTGGAGAGGATGTATGGGCTCTAGGGTTAAGAAATGACCGAGCCAAACGTACAACTTATTCGCCCATTGTACCGGTTACATGCTAATGTTGCAGCATAAGGTGGGGGTCTTGCCGTCTAATTTTGCAGTCGTGCTGGCTCCATCGTCGTAGTGGTTCCGTTTGTTTTGCAGAGGGTGTTTGAGTACTCGGGTAAAGAAATCGCCTCCCTCCTGGTGGTGCCTGAGACTGCCCAGCCGGCCCATAGTTAAGGTAGATGGTCCCAGTCGACGCTGTTGCTCTGCCCAAAGTCTGGCGTCTTAGTAGACCGGCGAGAACTCCCGTCAGCAGTAGGCGCACCTGCGTGATGAAGTGTTGTGCCAGGATGCCCTAATCGAACAAAAAATCGGCGTGATGGTCTGTCCTTCCATAGGTAAGCACAATGAACATTCCTTTATTTATGAAAATAGAACTGTAATATTCGTAAGTGACTATACGTGCTCGTGTGAATTAACTGACAAAATAGTGGCATTTGAGTGTCACTATTTTGAGTGACTATACGTGCTCGTGTGAATTAACTGACAAATAGTGACATTTGACAATTAACTGACAAATAGCCAACATTTGAGTCACACTGCTCTTTCTATGTGTTCAGTTGAAATGTTGGTGCAGAGTAATGACCATTCACATTGAAATTGTGCACTAGGTTTCCAAGGCTGCGTGTCCTAAGAGTGGGCCCTAGCCGTGTGCCCTTCACCTGCATGGGCACCATCACAATGGAGTGTTTTTTGCTCGGTGCACATCAGCGATGGCGATTTTGCGAGCGGTACCAGAGGCCAGGGTCACTTGATGGCGAATTCAGTACGATCGCTCGCGGGCACCATGGTTTGTGTTGTGACACTACATGTCTGCTTGCAGTACTAATTTTCTGTTTGGGTTCGGTAAAACTTTATTCATCGAATTTTGAGAGGGTGAGCTAGACGGCTGCAGGAGCCCATAAACTCTGACGATCTGCTCCGCCCACTAGATGGGCCTCATCTAGGCAGTTTCAATTTATTTTGTTTGTAACACTGTTACAAATAAAATAAAATGAAATTGCAACTTCTCTACATGATGAGGGGATTCAAGTCATGCACTTACAATCAATTTTCTGACTCAGTTACAAAGTTGATTATTACAATTTTTCATATATACTTATTTTATTACTGGGGCTAGTCATTTCAAAATATATGCCTCAGTGGTAAAATATAATACCAGGGATATCTCTTATTGATCGCATCTTTATATTTAAGGAATTGCGCAAACTTTTTCCAAACTTCCATTGCATTCCAAATTGCATGCTAGGCCACTACAAACTCTCAGTTAAAAAAAGTACTGCCTTATAACTTTCTAGATACATTGCACCAAAGCACACTATCAAAAGCTCCATATGCCGTGTTTTTACTTGGACCTCCACACTGTGTAATCAATGGTGCAATACAAGTCAGTAATTTTTTTCCAACTTTGTCATAATTCCCACAAAGTGTTGAACATTTATTTCTCTTCAAAGTAATTTTATCAGCTAGCATAGACTCCTAAAAAGCCCACAATGTGAAACTATTTATTGTTGAACAATTAAAATTCCTGCTATAAAAATTATTATTGACTGAATTTTGTATGTATTTGTTGTGGATGAAAACAATTAAAATTGCCATGAAACCATAAAATATTAGTCATCACGTAACATACTAAGTTTTGCAATAGTCAATAAGAACAATTTTGTAGAGAATACAGTGCACGTAGTAGCTCTGCTTGTGTGTGTGCAAAGTTTATTCATGTGATTAAATGTTTTTGTTTAAAGAAATCTCTCAAAGTTGTACTTCCATGTTGAGGTTAAATATAATTTTTTTGCTGGAGATATGGTGTTGGTTGACAAATTTTAAACAGGAAGATGGCAGTTGCGATGAAATTACGCAGTTGTACTTTAAATTACGGGAGTGAACATTATTTTCATTTATTAGTAACCTCAAGGCCCGGAGGCGTTACAGAGGGGGCATTACATTACATTATGTATTTGTATGTGTTACAGCTATGTCTATGATATTTTTGTGTGAAACATGCGCTACAAAGTTACTACAGCTCCATTTTCTCCAAGATTCAATTGGTTGCATGCGTATTTTACAAGCACACTTAGATCGAACAATCGAACATAATTTTCTGCGCAAGGGGATCTGGGCCGCAATTTTGTAGCGATGCCTTATGACTTATTCTCTACTAGTCTTATCATCCACCGCTTAGGCCAGCTGATCCTGTTAACGCGAGCAGACCGTCGCTCTGACCACAGACAAAACTTGATTAGCGCGAAAAGGCATGATTGCCGGAAAGGCATCGCTACAAAATACCGGCCCTGGTGTGTAGGGACCGCATGCACAGATTGTGCGAGGCCTTTTGCATCAATCTGCAAAGGTTGTGTAAATTCATTCCACAGCCAGTGGCGTACCAACCATTTCTCTAGTGGGGGGGCAAACCGCAAGAAATCGGACCTTTCTACCTCTCTCTCTCTCTCTCTCTCTCTATATATATATATATATTGCGAATTACTATTACAGTAAGCGAAAGAGCCTAGAAATGCATCTATCAGTTATTTTTATATTTAACAGCCATCGACCTATTTATCAATGGCGGGCCGAAAAATTTCTTGAATTTGCATTTATTTCATGCAACTATATAAAATTTCAAGATGATGCAGCGACAAAAGGCAATGAGTGTCAAACAGAGGTCTCGGATTCTACCAAGTATATACAGCCGCAGTACAGCGCACATAAAAATGCACATCTGTTACAGCCAATTTCACTAATTAAACAAACAATTGTACTTGGTTTTGAAATCTACATCATAAGTGTATCTCTAGTTTAGGTAATATTATTGTCGAGGGCCTACGCAACGAAGTACAATCAACATATGCTACTTGCAATATCCACTAGAAAAAAAAAAGACAGCAGATGTGTGTGACCTTCGAGAATTTTAACCCGGTTTCCAGTGAAGCTGTTTCTTTCGAACAGTTGCGATAAAACTTTCAATTTCTTGTAAAAACATCGCATACATTAAAAAGTTGCCCATATATGACTGTTCCGTTTGAAACTTTCGTCCTTGTGTAATGCTTTGGAGCACTTCTTGTTGGGAATTTTTAAAAAGCCAGCATTTCATCAACACACATGTTACTTTGCCATAACATTTACCATGGTGTCCTCCCTCCTTCCATTTCTGCCTCCCCCCGTCTTCCTTACTCAATTTCCGTTAGATTTGATATCGGTTGAGTTCACAGTTCTTCGAGAGCAATGGGATAAGTTCTTTGTGCGCAGAAGACCTTCATAAAGCTCCGGATCGCTTGCATGCTTAATTTACTGCAAATGTCATACTTAGATCCCTGTCTTCGAAGTTTACCTACATATTGTCAATAACGTACGCGTCCTTTATTTTTGCTAAGTATAAACAAAGTGTCTTGCTTGTTTAACCGAGGACATCGCTGAAACCAAGTCTGAACTTATTATGACGCCTGAAAATAGGGACAGAAAAAAGATGGCTCAATAATTATTTTCAACGCTTCTAACTGGACCAGGAATGTAACAATTTTCTCGCACCTTGCAGTTGCCATGCCCTCCTCCCCTTTCCACAAAATATAAACCTGTTGTAACCTACAGCTATGTCGGGACAGTGGGAAGCATAGCTGACAGCTGTCATATCACGCGCTCTAACACTTGAATAAGAAATGTTTTACAAAGGCTGTGTTTGATCCAACCGCATTTAACATCGCACAGAGAGTTTACATAACATACCACCAATCTTCACTAAATTTGGTCTTGATGGCTTTTATAGTTCTGCCAGGGCACCCGGCTCAATTCTTCCCCGCTAGTGAGACACGCTCATAATGCTCTAGAGTGCTTATAAGTAATTTATTGTGAAAGCCCCAATTACCCATCTACTCTGAACTTCACCTGCACATCGCCTATTAACTTGTCCTTACAGTCACCAAACATAATGAAGCTGCCGCCTTTAGTTCGGTGAGGACACCTAGTATATCACGCCAGACAATGTAAAAAGAAATAAAATATGAATGTACAATAATTATTGGTAAGGCTTCTAAATGAGCCAGAAACGTTAAAATACGCAGCGCATTGCACTTAAAACCTGTCTATTCCTTCAATGTATAAAATATGTGAAACGCAGAGTTCTTTTCAGACATTGGGAAACCTAGCAGCAGCATGATACTTTCGAACACTTGGTTACAATTTTTTAAAATCTGTATTTGATCAACAACCATTTACCATCGCACATAAACTTGGCATTTTGTTTCACTTACATTCGCAAAATTTCATCTCAATTGTAGTTGTCATTATGCCAGCACAGCCGTTTTAGTTTTACACCACTCGTAAAACAGACTAATAACGCAATGGACCACTTGCATATGCATTCTACTGGAAAAGGGACATTTAACCCACACATTCGGAACATTGCCTACATATTACCCATACCATCACCCTAATTATACGCAGATGTAAACACGACACCTTCTTTAGCTCACAGAGGACAGCGGAGAAACAAACTAAGAATCTTGTATGATGCACGAAAACACGTGGAAAAATGAAGGTTTAGTAATTATCTGCATCACTTGCTTTAAGCAGGAAAGTGAAAGTTTTGCAATACACTGCGCTTAAAATTTTTGTCTATTTTGACGGAATTTCGACCGTTTCTCGTGCAGGAGTCTGGGAAACATTTCAATTAGCAACGGTATGACACCCTGGAATGCTTCAATTAGTAACTTTCTACAGAGGCTGTAAAGAACCTACACAGAATAAACATTTATCGCTCCTCACTCGGAACATTTCTCCGTACTTCGAATAAATAACTCCGCATACTTTACTTAGAATACCGGTGGAAAACAACCGAATGCCATGTATAACTCATAAAAATTGGGAGAGACTGTTGAGTAACTGTTTTCGGGAGCACATAAGCAACCTACAGAGTGCGAAATTTCGATACACGCCACCAAAAAGTGCCCCTAATTTTTTCACAATATGAAACATCTGCTGTTTTGCTGCTGTCGGGAAACAAGTAATAGTGCAGCTCTTATTTGGAAACAGACTGAAAATGAAATCGACAAGGTGAGAAGTGACACAAGCCTTTAGAAAAAATTTAAGTCAGTGTTCTATTGGTATTGAAATAATCTTCGACCAAGGTCATTTTCACGAACATGTCTACAATAAGTCGTGATCACACAGTGAAATTCTACAGTTATACCTGTAAGAGGTTTGATTATATTTTTGATGGTGATAAGGTACTGAGACTGCAACGATGGGTAGGTTATTTCTGGACAAAGATTAAATAGCTCCAGCATTTGATAACCCAACGATTTCATGTAAGGCACATCCGTCGTTGGGCGCGGCTGATTATAATTGTTAATACGGACCTACCCCTCGCCAGCAGGGTAAATATGGCAAGCTTATTGTGCTTTCAAATACAGATTTATCAGCCCCAAAAGCTAGGCATGATGCAAGTAGTGCAAGCTGACATTTGTTAAGGCGGGAACTGCCCAGCGCCAGGCCTTTTCTGCAACGCGAGCGTATATGGCGAATCCCGCGCGTCGTCCGCTACAGAGTGTCCCGAGGAGGCACAAAAGACAGTCCTCGCTGCCCAATCAGGGGATATGCAGTAAATAAAAGCATTAGTTACGTGGCCATTCTATTTAGAAAGAAAATTTAGCTTCTGCTGTGGTTTTCTTGGACTCTCCAGCGTGCAGTCAAAAGTGCCCGCTTTCAAAAGTGGGGGTGGGGGGGCAAATGGCATACTTTGCCCCCCCACTTTTGAGAGCGGGGGGGCAAGTGCCCCCCTTGCCCCCCCAGTAGATACGCCTATGTCCAGAGCAAATGTTATTGTTGTACCTTAAAAACATCTGGTGGGTTATTCTTTAACTGCAGACGCTTCCAAAGAACGATACCACAGCCTTCATCCAAGGGAACATCACAGCATCAAGATGAGCCAGTAAGTTGATGCACAGCTGTATGCAGCCATAATGTATGTTTCCAGTTTGGTCATGCCTTTTTAATGACTGAGGTAGATGTCCCCCCACTATTCCTGAAGTGAAGTATGCTTTTCTTATATTCAGGCAGGTCTTTCTCAAGCCACAATGGACTTGGACATCTTTGAGGATGTGCTAGCAGAGGGTGCTGGTACATCTGCTAGCTCGACCTTCATTGATTCAGACATTGCTGATGAGCCTTCCGAAATCCAACATGTCCTGGTATGTTTGATTGTGGTAATGATCACGGGGCTTGCTTAAGACGTTTTCTCATGTGTGTGCCTTGGTTCATTCATGTTCTGCACTGTGTTGCAAAAATCTGGTGTTTCCCTGTAAGATATATTTTGGATTTTACCTTTAAAGTAATTATTGCAGTTTCAAAAATGCATATGAGACTTTGTCATACAGTTTTTGGTTAGATGTTTTCGACAGATTTACAAGATCTAATAGTAATGCTCAGAATGAAGAGAAAGATAGAACTTTTCAACCTATCATCAGCAACATCACAGCCTTTTTTTGACGCAGGTGACAAGCATACTGCATGAGTTGTGTGTTCAAATTTCATCGTAAACACTGGTTAAAGCAAGTGCTAATGAATGAAAGCCATATGCTACATCATAACCTCATTTTAATCAATCTAGAATAAGTACAGGATAAGGAAAATAAAACAGCGTGTAGCAAAGCAGTGTTATGCAAGATGAAAAACAAATTTTCCTTTTTAGTAAAGTTGGCATAAGGAAACACACTCCTTGTCTGAATTATACTTCAGCCATGTCCTCTCATTACACACGTAAATGACACCCTTGCTAGGCTCCAACATATATTTACGACAGTAATAAAATTTATAACATGCCAACTGTGCTGGTAAGCTTGATCATGATTTTTGGGACAGTAGATAAAAAATACAGTAATAGGCACAGCCACTGATTTCGCTGACAATGTCCTGCTTGCAGGTCAATATTCTGCTAAAATTTTAAATCAAGCCAATGGTCTCTCTATTAGTCCTGGGTTTTAGCTTCAACTGTGCATCTGGTATTTTGTTTGCATGGTCAGCAGTTTCAAGCTATGTTGCAGTAAACAGTCCCTCATCATTGCACTTGATGTATTATGTCCAATCTCCCAGTCCAAGGCCTACCAGCATGCTCAAGGCTGAAGCTTCTGCAGCGCTGCCTACGTACAACCCAGCGACACCTCGAACAGCAAAGCATATTATGCTAAGGATAATACTCGACCACTACAATTTTTACGTACTTGTTTCCTTAGGTAACTGCAAGTGAAGTAGCATTTATTTTCATGGCAACTGTTTAATAGGTGAAGCATAATAAATGTCACTCGGTGAACTGCATGTGGCCACTTATATTTATTATCATGGCAACCATGTAATTAAACGCTGAAACATATTCATATTTACCCACAGCGGTATGAGTTTCCTCAGGGTTTGCATTAAACACCAATTGGCCACCAACAATCTTCTTTCAATTTCTCTTTTCCATTCAAATGACACAATGAACTAGAAGACTGACAGGTTTTTCACAATTTTCTATGCTCTGTATTTGTTTGATCAGTCATGATGAGCCGTGGTACAGGCAGCAAAAGTGGTCTTTTGTGAAGGAGTATAAGCTCAGTAAATTATAAGCTCAGTAAACTGGTGAGGCTTATACAGTAAATTATAAGCTCAGTATAAATATAAGCTCAGTAAACTAAAAGGCTGCTGTAAAGCATCCCACGTTGAATGATGCTACTTTGGCCTCTTCTGTGTTAGTTGTTTTGTACTTTTACCTTTCCTGGCCTGGGCCCAGATGGGCCTGCAGCATTTTGCAAATAAATAAACAAAATTAAGTGGCACTAGCAAGCTCGTGTGGATGGCAGTTTTATGCCCTCAAAGTTTTTAAGTTCACAAAAGTGTGAACGCAAACTGTCGTGAGCAAGGTCATCATCATCCGCCTATATTTATGTGCAATCAGGATGAAGGCCGTCTCCCTGTGATCTCCAATTACTTCTGTCTTGCGCTAGCTGATTCCAACTTGCACCTGCAAATTTCCTAACTTTATCACCCCACCTAGTTTTCTGCCGTCCTCAACTGCGCTACCCTTCTCTTGGTATCCATTCTGTAAATCTAATGCTCCACCGGTTATCCATCCTACGCATTACATGGCCGGCCCAGCTCCATTTTTTTCTCTTAATGTCAACTGGAATATTGGCTATCCCCTTTGCTCTCTGATCCACACCGCTCTTTTCCTGTCTCTTAACATTAGGCCGAACATTTTTCGTTCCATTGCTTTTTGTGCGGTCTTTCACTTGTTTTCGAACTTCTTTGTTAACCTCCAAGTTTCTGCCCCATATGTTAGCATCGGTACAATGCAATGATTGTACACTTTTCTCTTCAACAACAGTGGTAAGCTCCCAGTCAGGATTCGGCAATGCCTGCCGTATGCACTCCAACCCAATTTTATTCTGTAAATTTGCTTCTCATGATCAGGGTCCCCTGTGAGTAATTTACCTAGATAAACGTACTGCTTTACAGACTCTATAGGTTCACTGGCAATCCGGAATTCTTGTTCCCTTGCCAGGCTATTGAACATTATGTTTGTCTTCTGCATATTAATCTTCAACCCCACTCTTACACTTTCTCGGTTAAGATCCTCAGTCATTTGCTGTAATTTGTCCCCATTGTTGCTGAATAGGACAATGTCATTTGTAAACCGAAGGTTGCTGAGATATTAGACGTTGATCCTCACTCCTAAGCCTTCCCAGTCTAAGAGCTTAAATACTTCTTGTAAGCATGCAGTGAATAACACTGGAGAGTATATATCTTCTTGCCTGACCTCTTTCTTGATAGGTAACTTTCTACTTTTCTTGTGGAGAACCAAGGTTGCTGTGCAATCCTTGTAGATATTTGCCAAGATATTCACGTATGCCTCCTGTACTCCTTGATTACGCAATGCCTTTACGACTGCTGGTATCTACTGAATCAAATGCTTTTTCATAATCTATGAAAGCCATATAGAGAGGTTGATTGTACTTCGCAGATTTCTCGATTACCTGATTGATGGCATGGATGTGATCTATTGTAGAATATCCCTTCCTGAAGCCAGCCTTTTGGTTGGTTGAAGTCGTGTTGCCCTGATTCTATTGGAAAGTATAATATTTTATACAATACTGAAAGCAAGTTAATGGGTCTATAATTCTTCAATTCTTTAACGTCTCCCTTCTTATAAATTAGTATAATGTTGGCGTTCTTCCAGCTCTCTGGTACACTTGAAGTTGTGAGGCATTGCGTATAAAGGGTCGCAAGCTTTTCAAGCATGATATCTCCTCCATCTTTGATTAAATCTACTGTTATTCCATCTTCTCCAGCAGCTTTTCCCCTGGTCATGTCTTTCAAGGCCCTTCTAACTTCATCGCTAGTTATAGAAGGAGCCTCTGTATCCTGTTAATCACTACTTCAAATGAAAATAGCTTGGCTGCTGTGTGGACTGTACAGGTCAGTACAGAATTCTTCCACTACGTTTACTATGTCATCAATATTGCTGATCATTTTACCCTGCTCAACTTTCAGTGCATACATCTTACCTTGTCCTATGCCAAGTTTTCTTCTCACTGATTTCATGCTCCGTCCATATTTTAGTGCTTCCTGTTACGTTCAGCGACCAGCGGGGCAGCGTGCTTGAAGGATATTCTGATAGCCTGTGACGAATCGCTTCAGGAGGCTGAGAAACGTCCCGCCGGGAAAGATCAGCGGCGACACCAGGCCTATACACCTCTCAAGGAATACGTGTCACTCGGGCGCCGACCACGACAATAGGAAGAGGAGACTCTTGGCTGGCCCATTCCGGGAACAACCGACGCGTCAAGTCTGGCGCGAGGCCACCTGTCTACGAGCGTCCCCTCCTTTCTGTGGGGGAGTGAGCAGTGTGTGCCCGGGGGCACTTCTCCGAAGGTGTTCGGGAAACGAAGGCGACGGGGGATTATGCGCACCAGTAGCGTACCCAGGATCTCTGCCAGGGGGGGGGGGGTTGACAGTTTGCCAATACCATCTAAATAGCAGTAATTTCAATTTTTTCAGGGGAAATTGTCAAAAAATGCACTTTTTGTGGGTATGCAGACGATTGCGCGTCTTACATCTTAGTTGCAGTACTCAAATGCGCAAGAAAAGAGAAGGGGTTAAAGAAAAAAGGGGGGTTAAGTCGGCCTCAGGGGGGGTTACAACCCCCGAAACCCCCCCCCCTCCCCCGTCGGTGCGCCACTGATGCGCACCCTCGCCCACAAGGCTTCGGTGATTCTCGACGCTCCTATTGGAGGATGGTGGGACCGCAGTTTGGCAAGAGGGCATTTAAGCGGACTTTTGGCGGCTCTCTGGGGTGCTTCGACCCAGTCTTGCTAAACTGATGAGACGTAACGTCTCGTTCTCATACTTCTAATGTAAATAGTGTAAATAAACCCAATACTCTTCGTTCTCAATGAGAACGTGTTCCCGACTTCAACAACGTCTTCAGCGTGGACGAGGCGGACAACGGCATGGGCCAGCTAGCCCTTTGGATATGCCCGAATCCAACTCTTACATTCCTCAATCTTTTCCAAGTTATAATTTTGAATATCCCTTACTTTCTTCTCGTTGATCAGTTTTGACAGTTCAGTGAATTCTCTCTGATCTCTATAGGTTGCCACTTTTATGTGTAGTCGTTTCTTTAGTAGTTCTTTTGTTACTTGGGAGACCTTAGCTACTTGTTGCCTTGGTGCCTTACCTCCCACTTCAATGGCTGCTTCTGAGATCAGCCTAGTTACAGTTTCATTCATTACCTCTATGTTATCTCATCTTCCTGTTCTAAAGCTGCATATTTGCTTGCGAGCACCAGCCTGAATTGGTCTGCTTTTAGCTTTACTGCATCTAGGTTGGCCTGTTTCTTCTTGAATAATTTCATTCTTTCTCTCTTCAGATTGAGAGAAATCCTAGACCTCACTAACCGGTGGTCACTGCACTTTACCCTACCTAACACTTCTACATCCTGCACTATGCTGGGATTGGCAGAGAGTATGAAATATATTTCATTCCTTGTATCTCCATTAGGGCTTTTCGAGGTCTACTTCCTGTTGCTGCGCTTCCTGAAGAAGCTATTCATTATTCGGGGCATATTCTTTTCTGCAAATTCTACCAGCATCCCTCCTCTAGTGTTTCTAGAATCGATGGCGTAGTTGCCAATTGCTTGATCACCAGCCTGCTTTTCCCGCACTTTTGCATTGAAGTCACCCATGACTACACTATACTGAGTTTGCACCTTTCTCATTGCTAATTCAACATCTTCATAAAACTGTTCTCTTTCTTCATCATCGTGACTGGAGGTTGGGGCGTAGGCTTGTACAACCATCATTCTATACCTCCTATTCAGCTTTATTACGAGAACTGATACCCTCTCATTAATGCTGTAGAATTCATCAATGTTGCCCGTTATGTTCTTATGGACTAGAAATCCTACTCCGAATTCTCCTATCAGGAAGACCTCTGTAGCAGAGGATGTGGCCGTTAGTCAGTACTGTATAAGCCTCACCAGTTCTTCTAACCCCACTAAGGCCAATAATATCCCAGGCAATACCTGATAATTCTTCCAATAGCCCTGCTAAGCTAGCCTCGCTCGAGAGGTTGCGCACGTTGAACGGTGCCAGGTTCAGTTTGCAGTGGTGGCCTGTCCGGACCCAGAGATTCTTAGCACCCTCTGCCACGTTGCAGGTCTGACCGCCGCCTTGGTCAGGTGCTCCGCAGCCGCTGGGGACTGAGGGCCAAGGAGTCATGAGTTAGGTAGTGGCTGAATACTGCACCGGGGAGGCCAATTCCTGTTTTGATGAGGGAGTGACTTTGTTGAAGCTCAGTGGGCCTTCCTATAGTATAGCCCCACTAGCTCTCGGCAATTTTTTTTTTTGCCGGCGTCAGGTGCCACTTTATGCCTGAAAATGTAGTGGACTGGAGGAGGATTCGAACTTAGGACCTTCAGATTAGAAGCCGGGTGTTCTACCTCTCCTCCAGGCCACCGCACTAGGTAGTAGGCACTAGGTAGCAAGGTAATGACCTAAAATTTAGCAGTATATTCTTCATGGCTTGCACAAGAATGTATGCCACAACAATTAAGTACTTTGTTCTGGGTACATGATTTGTGTCATTTTGGTTGCTCATGCACCTGTTTTTGTGCGCGTGATATTTTGCAGGTACAGCGAGCAGAAGACATGCCTGAAAAGGCCTTTCTGAGGCATGAAGTAAGGCATTACTGACATTTGCAAACTGCGACCAAGAAGAAGATGAAGACTCTGCAGCAATATCCTGTCGCCGGCTTTTGCAAACGGTTGCTCATTTTCAAGATGTCATAGAAGATTTATCTGACAATCGCATTCTAGGAAATGAGGATGTCGCCACGTTGCAGAGCCTTGGTGGGGCAAAAAAAAAGACTTGCTCGTGCGTCAACTGACACGTAATTCTGGTGCAGTAGTGTCACCCGCTTACTCGCCAGAGCTCAGGGCATTTCCACTGAGTTTGCATTTTTGTTCTCCTAGAGCATACTGATATGTATGAGCTGTTTTCGACACGTCTCTCGCATCCAAAGACACTGTGTAAATGGTATCAATCCATTGATAGGGCTGCTGACTTTTCACAAGAGGCAATGGCTGCATTGGCTATCAAGGTAAAGCACGGCTCTCCACATTATGCAATCTGGTTGTGGATGAGATGGCCATTTGGAGGAATGTGGAGTGGGATGGAAAAAGGTTCCATGGATATGTTGACATGGGCACTGATGTCAGTGATGACAGCGTTCCAGTTGCCAAAGATTCATTTGTTTTAATGCTTGTTGCAATCAATGGCAGATAGAAGCTACTTTCTAGTGGATGGCCTTGGTGGTGAGCAGAGGTGCAATTTGGTGCTGCAAACTGGTAGCTTCGCTCACGAAAAAGGTGCACACATTGAGAGTTTGACCTGCGATGGCGCTGCAGCAAATTTTCAATGCTGCGCAGCCTTCGCTGCAAGATGGACCTGACTGAGATACACATACTTCTTTTCTGCATCCAGTTACAAGAAATTTGGTGTTTGCCATGTAGCATCCCTGTCACATCTTGAAGCTGCTGCGGAAGACCCTTTGTGATAAGAAGGCTATTGTCGATACGAACAAACAGTTCACATTGTGGAAACACATTGATGAGCTGCATGAAATTCAGTGCACAAAAGGCCTGCATTTGGCAAACAAACTTCGACAGGCACATACCATATTTATTCGAATATAAGGCGAGGTTTTTTCCCCAGAATATTTAACGTAGAAGTCACCCTCCACCATATACGCAAATTTTGCATTTAGGTGTGGCTTCATGGCAGCGCGAATTTCACCTTATTGTGTGGCTTAACGGCAGCGCGTGCCGTGAAGCCACACTATAAGGCGTTAATTTTTTTCTTGGTTTCTCCAACTGGCACCCTCGCCTTATAATCGTGACCACCTTATAATTGAATAAATACTGTATTAATTGGAATAACCAGACATGGAAGTCTCATTGGTGGCTCAAATGTTTAGTCAATCGGTAGCAGATGCTCTTAGTGAATGCAGAGCTCAAAAATTCAAAAATTTTCAAATTCCTTGCCAACAGAAGAGTTTGAGACATGTCAACAATGCATTTGACATTTTAAATTCAAGACATCCAAGGCAAGAAGGATGGAAAAGGCCGCTGTGTCCTGAAAATGTGGCTTGTGTCACTGCGTATGTCAAAGAACTGAAGGCTTACTTTTGCTCACTCAGGGAGTCTGCAGCTGGTAAACTAATGACAGAGACCAACCGAAAGACAGGCTTCTTTGACTTTGTGGTATTAGACAACCGTCTATACAACAACCACTTGATTACAGCAAATGGCCTTACTGGTATATCTTCTGACTTCCAAGCTCAGTCAGGACCACCTTGAGCTATTTTCTGCTGCAATAAGATCATATGGGCACTGCAATGACAACCCAACAGCAAAGCAGTTTGCTGTAGCATTCAAGTGTCTGATAGTTCACAATGAGGTCAGCGACGTTGATGGCAGAAATTGCTTGCCATTGGAACACATCGAAATTCTCTTTGTAAGCTCCACTGAAAAATCATCCTCCATCGATGTAATAAACTTCACTGCACTTCAGAGAAGCCCTGCAGCCAGTGAACCACTAACGGAAGCAATTTTACAAGATGATGGCTACTCTGGCAACCCAGGTAGGGCGTCTGAGTTTGGAGATGCAGTTGTTGCGCACATAGCCAGATTTGTAGTTCGCAGCTTAATGCGTCACCTCTAGTGTGATGCGTCTGCTTCTGCACTAAAGGTGTCAACTCCTCCATCCATGTCTGCATATTCCCCGATTCGTCGAAAAACGCGAGGCGTACTGATCTACACTTCAAATCATGTTCTGAACATCTGCAGACAATCTGAGAAAGAGCTGCGTAGGGCTCTGGTGTGCTCGCCACTACCATCCCAAAAGCTTGCAGCTAAAGTTGCAGTGGCCACTATGACAACCTTAGTTGTCAAGGACTTGTTTAAAGTGTTAGATGAGCACATGCTCCAAAATCACCCCTTGAATGCCACTCATCTCATCTTGTGAGGGCAACCATAGACAAGTACCTATATGTGGAACTGTGCTATGTTGCCAAGATGACAATGGAACATCTCCATCAGGAAAGAATTTTGCAAAAGCACACAAAGCTGACGCAGTTCAAGGGCCAATAAGTCTAGAAAATGTTGCAGATTTGTACCATCGTTGGCCAATTATTCACTACTAATTTTTTATGTCGAAGTGCATGACCTACAGGTAGGTTTAAGGGCAGCTAATTTTTGATTAGAGAAGAGCTGGATTTTAAAAAGTTATGTTTCACAGGGCAAACACCACACGGCGGGTTATCAGCCACGTTGTAGGGCTAGGGGTTAAATTAGACCACCTAAGCTTCTTCAATTGGCAGCCAAACAGTAGACTGGCCTTTTTAAATGTTGCCACAACAATGTGTGGCCATTAAGATGAGGATAGTGCCTGCAAGCTTGTGCAGAGGAGCAGGATCCCTCTTGCTTGATTCTATTGCTTTTTTTATCATTCACTGTTTAGGACCGGCTGGTCTCGGCGCTATCATAGGCAGGGCACTGCTTAGATCACTGAGAGTGCAAAAAGGAATACCATTGAATTAGAATCTTTGCATTATCGCGAACGCGACAGCATAGTTCCACAAGCACTGTGCCACCATGGCAATCAATAGACGTGGTGAACCAAGCTGGTGCCTCCTGTAGAGAAATACAAACGTCGCATTCATGTTGGTCATTTGCCTTGGCTGCACACTGACAAAGGATGGTTAGGGTGCATAAAGCTTTCCAACCTGTCATTGGCAAGTAGCACTGTGGGTAGAATGCATCTGACTCATCACACCGAGTCAAAATTCCAAAGCAACACATGGGCTCTAAGAGATGCCATAGTGGCGGGCTCTGGATTAATTTTGACTGCCTAGAGGTTCCTCAACATGTATCTAAACTCAAGTACACAATCGAATTTGCATTCTGCCCTCACAGAAATGCAACTGCTGTACATCTGGGAATCAGACCCGCGACTTTGCACTCATGAAGCACTACTGCCACTGAGCCACCACGCCTTGTCTTCTTGTTTAGTTGCTGCAACTCGCAGTACAGGAAAAACTGCTACAGAAGTTTCCTGGCTGTTAAATTATGTTAACACAATTAATTCTTTATCCATCAACTTCAGCAGTCCCACCGGGTTCTACGTTAAGGCACTCGTTTTTTGAGTGACTTTGTAAAGCGCATATATTGTTCAAGAGTGTGGTATGCAGACATCAAACATTTTTAGGGGAGAAATATGCCTTATTGTAAATTGTGCAAGTACGTGTTTGTCGTCTTGCTGAATGCTGTAGCTTGAATCACCTGCATGCGAATTCTGCTTAAACAATTGTTCTGTTCAGCACCAAGCTAAACAGTAAGGACAATGATGGTAAGTTAGCTGGCCTACATTTTACTAGAGCAAATTGTGTGATGACATGGACATGCTGTGAATGCTCTCAATGCATTATGCATGAGCTAAGTATGCTCTTGAGGATGACAATGTATTTTCAAAGTTTGATCCTGTATGTCTATTACCTGACCTTTGTGGAAATTTGCCTGTCACCTGCAATATCGTTGGTTTTACTCTTCCAAAATAATTTAATGTGCTCACTTTGTTTACTTGCTTTACAGTAGCCTTTTGTCAGATCAGATTCACTGTAACCACGAACATTTGGTGACACTCAATGAGTGTTTTAAATACCATGAAATATTCATTTATTTGAGGTTCACAGCATAATATCGGTGTCGCCTCGTAATTTTGTTATGGGTTGGCTCAGCTTGGACAGTGCTAATGTTTTTCTAGTTATGTAATACATCAGCTTTTTTTTACATTTTACTTACAGCAAAATTCATTGTACTTTAAAGTCGACATACTTAATTTGTGGGTCTGACCTCACATCAATTTTTCAACTTTGACTTTGTGAACTACCACTCTTTTTTTCGATTTCTGCATCCATTTTGCCTATTTTTCTGACAAGCATCATCACTGAAGGCTCTCGCTATTTGTGATGAGTACAGCGCAGATATAAATATTGTACAATTATAGCCCTGTAGTGACGACGTTGCATGCAAGGCTTTTGTAAGCTAAACTGCAGCTACATTCAAGGATAGCTGATCTCATTGAGCAGTTTTATTAAAGGTATCAATACTGCGCATATTATTACGTAGTGTTTAGACGCAACCAAGGACAGAAAAAAAAACCGATCGGGACAGGAAAGAGCGTCTAAACACTACGGAATAAGATGAACCAACTAGCCCATACGTCCTGATATGCATAATATAGTTGACTTTGTATAACATTATTATACGAATGTCCTGTGACATACCAGTATGCTGACTAATACCATAGAGCAGTGGCACCATAGAGCAGTGGCACAATAAGTTTTCTTACTTGCTGTTTACGGTCTTCATTTGTGTATAGTTTTTACAAAGTGCTTCATTTATATTATAAATGTGACTTCATTCTGTGTTTATGTGAAATCTTCTGGCTTCTATAGGTGCAATAAACATTCTAATGAAACACTTACTGTTGTCGTAAAAATGTGATTTCCATAGTACAAGTACACCAGTAACGCAATGGATCCACCGATCCAGAAGTGCAAATGAATGCTGACATTTTTTCCCCTTGCCACTTTGTATTCAGTTTTCATGCCGTTTCAGTCTCAAGGGCTGCAGAAGATAGCGCCAACCTTTTCCCTTTCCTCACGAACCACTTACTACTTCACTAGCAGTGAAAGAAGGGCCCCCCTGGCAGTGTTTGACTCAAGCACATAATTCTGCTGTGAAGCTTTACTCACGTTCGAAAACAGCTGAATAAACTCTAGATAATGCACAAATTCTGTCCATTTCCTTTATTGTATAACGAAAATGGATCCCCGAGGCGCGTCTCAACAGCGTCGTCGCACCACACAATCTTAAAAAATAGTGCACGTAAATCTGAATAAATGGCGACGATTTGGGTGTAATTAGAGTGCAGGCTAATGCTACTTATTGATCTCAAAACAAAAGACGCACAGCGGAGCCTTTTACTAAACGAAATGCGACATAAAAGTCACCCTCAAAACATCTTGTTTCTTCATAGGTGCGGGACAAAATTTGGCAGGATAATACGCACCGTAGTTTAAAGTACACAACAGCTGATTTGACGAAACTTAAGGAGTACGTGGGAAAAAGACCACATTCGGGCGTTCTGGACGGGTTTCGAGGAGAGAGCGCTGGCAACTCCACTAACCGCGGTGGTAAGCGCAAGTGACGCCTTGAACGTTTTCTAACTTCACGAGTCGTGCACTGCAGTCTTGCTGCACGTTTCAAGGCATCGCATTTGAAGCGAAGAACGACTCGCGCAGTAGCAAAAACCCACCATCAGTGTACGAGCCTCCATGCATCGTCTACTGCTCCAAGCCTGCGACGGCAGGCACCATTAAAAGTTTCCACCAGGTAAGGGCCGCGGGATTTTTTTTTCCTTCCCGCCCTGGTTGACGTGGTGGTGATCTTGAGCGCGGCGCTTCAGCTCGGCCACTAGCGCCCCGGTTGACGTGGTAGCTGACCTTGCGTCGTAAGGGCTGCCAACATGGAAAGTCAGAATTTCCCTACCGGACGCCTGAAATTTCCCTATTTCTACCGAAATTTACCTCGCTTGCCCAAATAGATATATAAAACTAAATATTCATTGTTTTCATCACTTCCATTTTTACGATTAGAAATATCCCAAGTAACCACGGATATCCGTGGGACGTCCGCCACAAGTCCGAATGTCCATCCATCAGGATATCCAGCACGGACGTCCATAGGACGTACAAGGAATGTCCATATCCCGTTCGGATGTCCTCTGGACATCCGAACGGGATGTCCAAGGGACATCCGATTTTGATCGTCCAGTGGCTGTACATAAATGTGCATGCCTAGGACATACATAAGTTAGGACATGGATGGATCGATGTCCTAATATGAAAAATTATGGCTGGAAATTGTATAGGTTTGTAATTAATATTTGCATGTTTCTGCACTCTATCGGATGCTTGGAGTTCTTTTTGCAAGGCAAAACGAGTAACTGACCTATCCTTGCAACTTAAGATGACAATTATGAAAATTTAATAATTGGACAAACCCACTCTAGATGAAAATTGCGCAATTTTACTCTGTACAGCAATTGGCATTATTATATTACATGCCAAGATCATGAGTACAGTAACATTTAAAATTATGTTTATGGAAAACTTGCAGAACATTGAATCGCCCACTAGAAATCACTAATTATGTAACATGGAGCGAGTGTACTAAAACTATCCATCATTGCGGAAAGGCCGATTATGAGCCCCGCCCTCCAACTTGTAACTGGGAAAAATTCTCGAATTTATTTTGCCAGGACCATGATCTGATAATTTTGATCACCTGGGGGTTCCTTAGCATGCACCTGTATCGAAGTACACAAGCGTTTTTGCATTTCTTCCTTATCGAAATGCAGCCGCCACGACCTGAATCCAACTCGCGACCTTAATCTCAGCCGCCTAACAGATCTCAAAGGCTATGTTTTCGCTGGCTGCATGAATGATCACAGAAGCAAAAATAAAACAGGCGCCATGTAGTAGTTGCCAATCTCTAAGGCTATACGTTTATTAGGCTTTCGCTAATTGAATTCATTGGAAGTTGAAAACACGTCCAAAATGTTTAGTTTTACGACACCAATTATTCCTAAAACAAGTAATTGTTTCACTGTCTAATTTTATATATTAATAATAATGTTTCAACAAACTATATTGACGTTGATGTGTCAAAAACTCATGGCAAAGCATGCTGTGCGACGATTCAGTGTCGTGTTGCGATCCAATCCAATCCGAGGTAAAGCCATCGTCTCAATGGCGGCGAAGTGCCCATGCGGCCGGTCAACTGTCGGTTCGTTTGCCATCTTCACTGCCTGCCGAAGTCGCCTGCTCAGCTATTGAGGTATGACGGCTACATCGATCTCTATTTTAGCCATTACAATAACGGAATGTGTTTTGTTTGCAGGTGTCATCAAGCCCTAAAGTGAGTGAAAAGCCGTACACGCGAAAGAAAGCGCCACTGCACACAAATGCTCTATTTGAGGACTTCGGATCTCGCACCGGCAGCCAGCAGTCAACGGCCCGAGTAGCAAGTCAACACATCTTCGTAAAGAAACAACTGTTTATTTCCTAGTAGTGCAAACGTGGTGTTCGCCGGTCGGTACCGCGCAACTGAATGTGCAGGCCCCAGAAAGTGCGCGACGGCGCGCGTCGGCCAGCGGGAAGCCGCTCCCTGCTTGGGAGCAATGTGACACGCGTGTGCCGGCCAGGGTCCCGCGCGACGAGCAGGAGGTAGGCGCACACTATGTACTGTGCTGCCGTTTTGTGGTTTCTGCCACACGTATATTCTTGCTTGTAACTGTTCTTTTCTTTATTCTAAAGCTTGTGCCTGTAATGAATCGTCGTAGGGTTTGACAGCACAAATAAGTAAATGTGATAATCGAACGACACCTCATTTAATGGTGTTGTCTTTCCCATATTTGTTACTCTGCTTAACATGCTGAAAGGAGTTTTTATTGGTTTATATGTATTCGCGCTGTCCTAGCTTCAGTCATGATATCTGGATCTGTCAATTTTCTTTTTTATCGGCGAGTATATTTGTTGTTATGAACATTATTCATGTGTGCATTTTGGACTTATGTTTAAGCTAGCAATAAAATATTTATTGTGTTTGAAGCTTGTGTGGGCCTATTTTTTACGTTTAGTTACAGCAGAGCAGTGACAGTGAAATGCATTGAAGCACCCGACCAGTGCATTTATATATATATATATATATATATATATATATATATAGGTGCTTGAATGCATTCCACTATTCATGCTTCAAGGTGTGCGCACACAAATCTATATATATCTTGAAGGTCCTGTGAATATCCGTGTTGGATATCCACGTCGGACGTCCTACGGACGACCAAAGCGGTTACCTTTGGATTTCCCAGGGACGTCCCTCGGACGTACGCTGGACATTCACGGATATCCCACGGACGTCCGGAATATCCAAAATGGACGTCCGTCGGACGTTGCCCGGATGTCCGTGGTTACTTGGGATAGCCTTTACACGTCGCGTAAATTTCGCAACAATAAGTTTTGCAGGCTAAAACCGTGGCCAAAGCAAACCTCGTGAGGTGAACATTTACCGTGAGATCCCCACTGATAAATGAAACCCAATCTTCGGCTTAGATGTAATACACCTCTCCTGAACATCGTACTGTTTTAATAACTTAGCGCTTTTTACAAGAGTCAATCCACAAGCAAAGGTGTAAGATAATTATGCGAGAGTTCTCAAACTGCCGAACACGACACACAATACCATTTCGGGCACGGCACTGCACGAAATGTTACTAGTCGTGGGCCGCGATTTTGTGTCGATGCCTTCCGTTCGATTATATGCCACTCTTAATCACCGTTCACGGCCGGCTGATCGCTTTGATAACGCGGGCCGGACCAAAGTAATAAATGTTGGGCGGGACGTCGCTCTGACCACTGACAAAGCGCGAAAAGGAATATCATTGGAGAAGGAATCGCTACAAAATCGCGGCCATGGTAAGTCTACCTTCCACTGTGCAAGCTTTATGCACCGTGCAATTTAGAGGGTGGGAGGGGGGGGAAGAGAGGGCGTTACGTATCAGGGGCGGCAGAAAACTATCATCTTTCGACGTCATTTGCAGCGAAGCAAGCAGATATGCGGCCCATTTTTCTTTACGCATGCAATAGATTCTGGGTCGGTATGAGAGCGAGCTCCACCACTGGAAAATCTGGCGTCGGCGTGACGTGGTATTAGGGATCACGTGGACAGAGCGACCGCGTCGGCTGCTTCGGAAGCGCCCAAGCGAGCTGAAAACGAAAGTTCCACCTGTGCTGCGGTTTTGATTAAGTGGGGAGGTTTTCCCGCTTCGGGTGTCTGCTTGGCAACACTAAAGCATTAATAATAGGTAGTGGCTGCCTTTAAAGGCGTCCGACATGGTAGGCTGCTGCTCGGTGCCGCAGTGCCGGACGCGTACGCAACGGAGTCCGGTGTCGGCTTTTACACGTACCTACAGGTCAAGAAGCTGCAGGAAGCTTGGATCGCGAAACTTAAAGGGACACTAAAGAGAAACCGGAAGCTCCAGCTTTAATGGTAGATTATCCTATCAGGATCACAGACATACCATTCTTACTGCGAACAGAGGTTTAATAAGCGAGAAAATAGCGAAAAACTGAAGCAGGGGTGCTGACGCCGCTTCGAATTTTCCGCACTACACGTTCGTGACGTCGGAGATCACAAAAACAGCCCGGACGCGATGGGTCGAAAGCGATTTATTGCTGTTAATAAAACGCAAAATGAAATGTTTATTTTATTTTTATTTCACAATACTGCCGGCTTCCATTTGGAAGCCCAGGCCGGAGTGGTACAAACATCGTGATTTCAAACTCTTTTTCCTCAAGGGAACAAGCAAAAAAAAGAAAGACAGCTTAAATACACCTTAAATGTACATAAACAGCATTTGCCAACTTTTAAAGCCGTTTCAAGCGAGGACGTACAAGTTTAGCGCAAAATTAAATAAGTAATAATAAAAAATGGCGTGGCACTGCCTGCCGAGTGAAGCCGACGGGAGCGGACGTGTCGAGTTGAGGTGCCATTTCAGCGCAGCAGGAGCAGCGTGCCAAAGAGATAAGATTTCTTATTTTATAGTTCCTCTTTGTTTTGTTTTTTGTAGGAGGGTTAGCCTAGCCAAGCAATCTTTATAAGTTATTTTCATGCTTTTTCACTTTCTTGGTCTTCTCGCTTAGGTAAAAGTAGGTAACAAATTGTTTTTTTTTGTCCCATCCACGCCTTGTTAGTACGAGATGATGGTTGCTACTCGGGGAAACCCACGCGTGCGTTGTTCTGAGTGCGAGCGTTCCTACGCGCTGGAAGAAACGCGGTTTAAGTCTGCGGTTTAAGCGAATGGTGCCGATTTTATCTGTAGGATGTGTGTGCTAGGGTCGCGGCTAGACCGTCTCGAGCAAGAGAAAGATAAGCTAGCTAAGCGGGTTGGAAAGCTTGAAAAGGAACTTAAAAGTGAGCAGAAACAGAGGGAGGAGGTAGAAGAAAAGCTAGTTAACGTAGAGATGCAGCTGAGGGCCACCATTCAGCAAAGCAATGGTGAACCCATCGAGGCGAGCACCGTGAATGGAGCTGGCTCCGATGCGAGTGCAGAGACAGCCGAACCCGGAACCGTCAGTGATAGTCACGAGGGGGATACCACTGACGCAGCCGCGGAAGAGAACAAAGCCAAGGGCAAGGATAAGACAGGAGGGGAGGGAATTGTAACCTCGGGGGCAGCTTTCGGCGGTGAGGGGGAAGAAAAGCGTCGAGTAGTCTTTGTTGGGGATTCCAACATGCGTAGAGTAGAACCGGCGATAACAGAGAGGGTAGGTGCAGGCGAACGAGTCCAGGTTAGCGCGCTTCCGGGAAAGCCGATTAGAGAGGTGATAGCGAAGGCCAAGGAACGCATGTGGTACACAATGGAGGAGAGACACCTAGTGGTGATAATGGGTGGAGTGATTGATGTACTCCACAGACAAGGAGCAGGGATCACAAAGCAAATAGCCAAAGGGGTCACCGACCTGCGGAATGTTTCAAAGGAAGTGCAAATCGCGGTGTGCACGGTGCCAGAGGTTGAAAGGCAGGGCTATGAAATTGAAAGGGCAATTCTTGCAGTAAACAGGGAAATTTGGACTCTAGCTAAAGCAATGAATTTTACGGTCATTGACATCAACCGAGAAGTGCACCGAGCAGGCCGCGAAGGCGCTTTTGTGGTTGACGGGATACATTTTAGCGAAAGGGTAGCAACACCGGTCGGGCGTCGATTCGCAGCGCGAGCTGTAGCTTTTTTAGGCGGGCCCCAGGCAATCAGGAAGCAGGATTAAGTATTGAACGTAGCGAAACACCAGTAAAGGGCAGAATTAGACGACCAGGAGTCAGGAAATGACGCAGAAAGGATAAGAATAGAGAAGGTAAAATTTGCTACATTAACATGCAGGGTGGTCGCAAGCAGGAAAAATGGCTGGAAATTCAAACGCAGCTGAATGATGAAGCGATTAGCGTGTACGCCTTGACCGAAACGCATCTAAGAGATTTGGAGCAGCCGCCTCTTATTGACAATTTTGTATGGGAAGGGTGCAACAGAATGACCGGGTCAAGGAAAGGCGGAGGCGTAGGCGTACTAATTAGGAGAGGTCTGAAGTGGCAAAGGGTAAACGAGACATGTAAAGAGCATTTATGGATTAGTGGCACATGGCAAGGTAAAAAGACGTGGCTGGGAGTAGCTTACCTTTGGACAGGTAGTGATAGCAGAGAAAAAAATAAGGAATTAGTTGATTGCATTAGAAGCGATATTAATGACTTCAGTAAATCGGGCCAGGTGATATTAGTGGGAGATATGAACGCACACATGGACGATTTAGACGGATATACTGATTACAACGGCTCTCTAGTGCTGGATCTGTGTGATGAACAGAACCTTATAGTAGTTAACAGGGAGAATAAGTGTCATGGACAGGTAACGTGGCAATGCGGAAACAGGCAGTCATGTATCGACTACGCCTTAGTCTCAGAAATGGTCTACGAACAACTAGACCAAATGATAATAGACGAAAATGAAAAAAAAATAGCCTCAGAATTTTTAAAAATGAATGACGAGCAAATAACAGAGATCGCAAACAACATAGAGAAGAAAATTGAGGATTTTCCTACAGCAGTCTGGGAATATAAGGAACTGGTGGACGTTATGCAGCATGAAATAAGGCGGACACGGCAAAACAATTGTTGGATTGGCAAGAGGAAACCACGTAAGTGGTGGAACAAAGAAATAAAACAAGCTATAGAAGAGCGTAAAGAGGCATCTAGGGCTCATCGAGAAGCCAAAAAGTTGGGATTACAAGAAGAAGAGGTGCTCCTTAGATGGAATACATACCGAGAAAAGAAAAGGGTTGCGAGTGAGCTCGTGCAAGAGAAAATTAAATGCGCAAGTGAACGTTGGGTGCATAAAATTCACAAAAGAGACAAAAGCGCTCCACAAAGATTCTGGAACCATATAAAAGCACTCGGTGCTCCAACTAAAAACTCGCAAACGGCTATAAGGGATGAAGACGGTAACATCTACGAAGGAGATGATGCGATGCGGTACATCACAGACGTTATTAGGGATAACTTCGGCACGAGAAAAAGCGCAGTTCGGACAACAGATCCAGCAACAGCAGAGAGGCCAGAGAGATCAAAATTTAGCATAGAAAGCTTTTATTGGAAAAAGGCAGCAGAAAATGTCCCTAACAACACGGCAGCAGGACCCGATGAAATCCCAATACAGCTAATCAAAAACCTCGGTCCAAAAAGCAAGGCACTGCTGACTAATGCCATAGAGCAACTGATTAGAACAAAGAAAATTCCCGTTGGATGGTGTGAAAGCAAGATGAATCTCATCTACAAAGGCAAAGGAGATAAGGATAAGACGAGCTCGTACAGGCCAGTTACAGTAACGTCGGTGATATATAGAATGGCAATGCAAGCCATAAAATTTGAACTGTCGAAGTGGGTGGAGAAAAACGATGTATTGGGGGAACTACAGAATGGGTTCAGGCCAGGAAGACGCTTAGAAGACAATATGTTTGTACTTACTCAGTGCATAGAGATTTCAGTAGCTCAGAAAAGACCTTTATGGATAGCATTTCTAGATATTAAAGGAGCTTATGACAATGTAGACAGGGAATTGTTGTGGGATATTCTTCAATACGAAGGCATAGATGACGATTTCGTGGAGCTGAGGGAGATATATAGAGACAACCAAGTACAAGTGGTATGGGAAGGTAGAAAAGGAAATGAAATGGTGGGAATTCACCAAGGATTGAAGCAAGGATGCCCTCTGTCACCATTGTTGTTCACACTTTACGTCAAGGGTATAGAAAGACGACTGGAAAACAGCGAATTAGGTTTTGATTTATCCTACATGCGTAATGGACAAATGGTGCAACAGAAGGTCCCCGGACTGATGTACGCAGACGACATTGTGCTACTAGCGGACAATAAAAAGATTTACAGATACTTGCGAATATCTGTGGGAATGCAGCGACAAATCTAGGCCTTAAGTTTAGCACAGAGAAATCAGGAATTATATATGATCTTTAATGAACACACGAGTAACTTCGTGGTGTCAATTCAACAGCAAGTAATACCCATAGTGAAGCAATATAAGTACCTCGGCGTACACATAAACGAAGGAAAGAATTACTCAAACAACCACCAAGATAATCTGAAAATAAAGGGGAAGCGGAATGCAGCAATAATGAAACACAGAGCACTGTGGGGCCACAATAAGTATGAGGTGGTGCGTGGAATCTGAAAAGGAGTAATGGTGCCAGCGCTAACATTCGCAAATGCCATTATATGCTTAAAATCGGATGTATTGGCGGGTTCGGAAGTTAACCAAAGATCAGTAGGCCGGTTGGCTTTGGGAGCCCACGGTAATACCACAAATGAGGCAGTGCAGGGTGATATGGGTTGGGCCTCTTTTGAAGTCAGAGAAGCACAGAGCAAAATTAGTTTTGAAGAAAGGCTCAGGAACATGGATGAAAATAAATGGGCGGCTAAAGTGCACAAGTATCTCTACATGAAAAGCGTAGACACAGAATGGAGGAAGAGGTCAAGGAAGTTGGCAACCAAGTACAGGATAATCGAAACTGCAAATAGACAACCAGAAGTCATCAGAAAGAAAGTGAGAGAAATAGAGACCGTGAATTGGATGCAAAGAATGGAAACAAAAAGGACAATGGAGATTTACAAGAATGAGAAGAAAGAAATTAGAAGGGAAAATCTGTACGATAACACAAAGGGCAGTGCCTTGCTATTTGAGGCTCGAGCCGGTTGCCTAAGGACGAAAACATATCAGAACAAATATTCGGAACTAGATGAGACATGTGCATGCTGCAGTAAAGATCCAGAAAACACTCAGCACATCCCGATGGAATGCGACGGGATCCACCCAGCGAGAACCGTAGGTAACGTGCAACTCCCTGAAGCGCTTGGTTTCAAAGTGGAAGGAAACATAAACAGATCAGCCGTAGAGATCAGCAAGAGACGATTGGAGTACTGGTGGCAAAAAATCAGCGAAAAGATGGATACGACCTGATCTCTTAAAATTATAGGCAGCGGCACAAGGTAAATTTTTGAAAAAGAAAAATAATAATGAGAGGTATACAAAAATGCTAGATAAAGAACATGTATAGTATACCTGATTAAATCAAGCAGGCTAGGTGACTATTTGTCGCCGCCCCGTTTCAAAGGGGATGCCAATAAATCATCATCATCATCATCATAGTTTCGTAGTTTCGTTGATCCATGCAAGCAGGTTCTATAAACGTTGGATCCATGCCAACGGTTCTATAAACGTTCATCCATGCATCATCACGCGCGCCTGTTCCGCTCTACAGTGTTGCAGTGTTTGGTTGCGTGGCTCGAAAAACGTTGACTTCGCGGGAAACATCCAGAAAATGCCTCGTGTGTGTAGTGTTGAGGGCTGTATCAACGGCGCAAGGCGCTTGCTCAGGGGCAGCGGCAGTGTTGACCCGACTGTGTCCTTTCATGTGGTGCTGCGCGATGAGCCCCGGCGTTCGCAATGGCTCACTGCTCTGCCGATGATAAAACGGCAAAAGAGCATTTCTCACCCTCGGATTATGTATATATAATCCTGCCCTCGGAAAGTATATTGGCGTGCCTCAGAGGCCAGTCCTTCTCGAGCAGCTGTCCCATCAATGTCGCCTTCATCAAATCCCCTACTGATGTCCCTGCAGCAGCAAACTGGCGGCTCGGTGAGTGCTGGATGTCATTAAATAATACACGAAAAAAAAAACATACTGAGTACACGCGCAACTTTCTATGAGTGTTCTGTCTGGAACATCGTCGACTGGCGGACAGGCCGCCTCGTCTTCCGTCGACGAAAACGAGGCTTCGCTTTCCGTCGGCGCGGCCGGCTGCTCACCGCCATCGTACGCGGAAACATCTACCGCGCGAGCACGGAGGATGATTTCGTGCTCCGTTTCACTGAAGTCGCTCAAATGCAGTCCCTGGCGAGCACTTCTTTGCAAGGTTCAGCGTCAGCAACGGCACCCATCGCGACACCTAAGCAAAAGTCGCAGCGAACGCAAACGCAGCGGCCATGCAGCCCTGCAGCCTATGATGGAGCGAGCGCCTCGACCGTTTACGCAAGCGGTAACGTATCATGGCGCCCTCTGATTCACTGAGAGCAATGAAATCCGTGACGACACTGCTTCAGCGCCGAATCTGGGGTGAGAGAAATTGAGGAAGAGATATTCGGTCTTTGTTTACTCATATTTTTTGCACCCAACAAAAAAACTGCATGCATTCCTGAAGGTCCCTCTTTTATTCCAGCTGAACTTCCTGTTACGCCGTGACGACGACGGCGTATACAATGACGGTGGAATGACGATGACTGATGCGAATTAAGCCATACGTGTGCGAATAATTTAGCACCTTTGTGAACAATCCTTCTGCAGGTGCTATGAAAGCATCGCTTTAACAATGCTCCCTAATGCGAAACATACGTGTTTTCATTTCGCGTGTCAATATTTTATATTACATGATTTATATTGTCGCAAGATGCGAAGAACGGCACACAGAACGACGGTGGTTCAACAGCACGTCCGCACATGCCTTGATTGACAGCGGCGGAAAGTGCCAGCCGTCAAACCAGCAGGCTTCCTCCATCCTATCGATGTACCCAGCACCTCCACCAGTGTCGCAAGATGCGAAGAACGGCACACAGAACGACGGTGGTGCGACAACACAGGCTCTATATTCCAGCCCCAACAATAATTGTTCACGCCATCGAATCCCGGCCACGGCGGCTGCATTTCGATGGGGGCGAAATGCGAAAAACACCCGTGTACTTCGATTTAGGTGCACGTTAAAGAACCCCAGGTGGTCCAAATTTCCGGAGTCCCCCACTACGGCGTGCCTCATAATCAGAACTGGTTTTGGCACGTAAAACCCCATAATTTAATTAATTTAATTAATTTTAACTTTAACTTCTTTGGAGAGAGAGAGAGAGATGCTTGCGCTCGTGTCCATCCCTTCATTGTCTTCTTTAGTCGTGACAATATGTGTAGGTACATGGTTCTTGATCATCCTTCTTTCATGCATGCCAGACAGCCGCCGCACTACCTAAATGTTACGAGACTGTAAGGTCACGAAAAAGGCTGTACGGCACGAACACTTATTCCAACACTGTGAATGAAGGCTCTTGCAACGTGGGGCAGGCAGGTACTTCACCCAACATGTGCCGGTCTCCCAAGCTCGCTTGTTGAAGGAACCTGGTTAACAGAAACTGCCGATAGCATAGAACCACGGCGAATAAAGAATTTCTTACGTCACTGGGTGAATTGTCACATAGATGTAGGTGTAACGCGCGGAAAGGCATGAGTAGCCCGGAACGATTGAAAGCTTGTTCACTGCGTAGAACACTGTTAGATCCCGGAGCCGCACGAAGGGAAGACCGTTTTGTGAGAAAACGGAATCATCCGCTCGGGAGCCCGGAGCAGGGTTTGGTGACGCATCGGAGTTGAGACGGACCAGAACGCCCTCACAAATTCGGGAGAGAAACGCATGTGTCATTCTCTTCTCATTCCGGAAGCGCTTGCGGCTACGCCAACAGATCTGGTGCGAGTTGCCTGGACAAAGCTGTCTTCGGGCTGCTTTCCTGAGTGGCAAAATTTTCTGAAAAGTTGGTTCAACGCAGCTGATTGAAGTGGCAGCGTATGGCCATTCCGCCGATGTCAACCAGCCATGACCGCACGTTTGTACGCTTGAGTACGGTTGCTTCGACCCAGTTTTATTCTGCTTAATTTCGTGGGCGAGTATGCGCTGTCTCTTCTCGAGTCTCCAGCATCGAGGAAGCTTTTGTTTCTCCCGAGATGTTTCCGCCGGAGGCACGCAATTTAAGTGCGTCTGGTGACGGACTGTTCCCTTGTTTCATTATTGTCATTGTTGTGGTGCTCCAGATAGCTGAAAGTTGTTTCCCAATTCATTTTTTGCTACGCGAAGTCCATGCAGAACTTAGGTACCACTTCGTTAAGAAACAGGAAAATGTTCGATATTTGATTTGATACTAGGATGTAGTTTTTTCTCAAATCGTTGTATTCTATTCGAAAATTTTAGTACTCGAACACCGCTACAAATAACACAGTTAGGCATATAACAGAGAGAGAAACTTTATGCAAAAGAGCACGCGAGCGTAGGTATAACTCCTCCGCTCTGCAGTGGGTGGTCCCCTCAGTCCAGGAGTCCAGCGGCCTTAGCTGCCCTTCTCGCTCGGTTGACTAGGTTGAGCTGGTCCGTCGAGTCGGAGCTGGACGTTGCCGTGTGGTTGGGTGTGTCATGGGTGTGAGCTGTGGTGTGTTTGCGCAAGCCCATACCACGTGGTAAAGTGTTGCGCATTGATCGCAGTGTGGGCATTTATATGAATTTAGCGCAGGGTGTATGGCGTGGTTGAGACTCAAATGTGGATATGTGTTTGTTTGGAGTTTTCGCCATATTACGGCTTCCTTTCGCGTCAGAGCATTGTGAGGCGGCGGTAGTGTTCTTCGTGAAAGGCGATAGTATTGTAGGATGTGCGTGTAGGATAATGAGGCTCTGGATGGAACGGCTCGGCGCGGTCATCTCGTGGCTCCCGGTGTGCATGCGCTCGGGCGTAGGCGTGTGCCTGCTGATTGCCGCGTAAGGACTCGTGCCCCGGAGTCCACACGATTTGTATGTGTGATGGGACCTGGTGCGCTCCATTCAGAATGCGATGTGCGGCCCTGGAAATTTTGGCCCTGGAAAAATTTCTGCATGCCGTCTGAGAGTCCGTCAGAACTATGACGCAATCCCAGTGTGGTCTCGATGGCTAACGCTATCGCTAGTTCCTCTGCCTCCGCAGCGCTCACTCTAGAAACCGACAACGCATCTATTTCGGTCCCGTGATTGTCGACTACGCTGGTGACGAATGCGGTGCTTCTTGCGGTGCTGGCCGCGTCTACGTACAAGACATTGGAGTGGTTTCCATACTATCTCGCGAGCGCCTGCGCTCGGGCTTGTCGCCGTCCGATGTGGAAGTTAGGGTGCATGTTCCTGGGAATGGGTGGTGAGACGTGCAGTTTCTTGTATTCGTGTTGGGATTTTTGTCAGTGCGCTGGTCTTCCGTTAGGAATATCCAAGACGCAGCGTCCCGCTATTATGCGTTTTAGTATTTCCTTCTGGCTTACCAGGTGGGCCTCTATGATTTCCCGTGCGTTGTTGTACACCCCTGTCTCCTCGAGGTGAAAAGTAGCCGTTCCGGGTGGGAGTCCAAGTACTAGCTTATACGCCTTGCGTTTCAGCCGGTCGAGTACCTCCACTTCCGCGTTACTGAAATTTAAATATGGTGCCGAGTATACGCAATGAGGCTCACAATCAGAGCCTGCAGTAGTCGGATAAGGTCCTGTTCTTTGAGTCCCCTCTTCCTGCTGATAATGCGTTGCATCATGCGCAAGATCTGCGTGGTCGTATGTTGTAGCTTTTGTATGGCGTATCCTCCGCTGTCTGCAGCTGACCGTCCTGTCCCTTGCACCACACGCTAACCATATATCATTTCATTTTATTTTGGCCCATTTATACAAGCAAATGGAGAGCAAAATATCACATTGTAAATAAACCCACTTCGTCCGTTACAATATGTCAAGAATTTCTAGCTTTATTATTCTCATTATACTATATTACTAATACTCCGCCCTTTATCATATCCCCCGCTTCTCGGTCAATCTCCCCTTCCAGCTATGTACCAATTTCTGGCATAAACATCATCATCAGAAGCTCCGCACGAGCAGATCTAAAGCCCCTCGATAAAAAAAAGTAGCGACATCCTTTGAAGATTGCCGCTTTCCTCCTCTCCTGCCCGTTCTCTCGGCGCTCGGCCCTCCGATTGGCCGAATGCTGTCACGTGCTCTCGCGCGCTTTTTTTCTTGCTTGTTTTTTGCTCCCGCCGCCATCGCGGTGCCAGACCATTGCGAGCCGTGTATGGAGGCACCACGCATCGCGTCTCCTTTGCGCTTTTAAGGCGTAGTGTTCGCGATGCCGTGTTGCTCAGCATTCGGGTGCAGAACACGCGAAACAGACGGCAAGCGACTCTTCCGGATTCCATCAGCGAAGCGAGACGCGGCGCAGAGGAAGGTCTGGCTTCAAAGAATCAGCCGCGCTGATTTCAACCCAGCACAATGGTCCCGGGTGTGTGAGGTAAGCGAGCGATTATTCAATGATCCCTAATCTCACATGCTGCCACTTGCTGTGTGAGGCTTCGTTAGCTTTTCTCCCTCCTAAATGCCGCACTGTTCGCGCTGCATGTTCGCGCTGCATGTTCGCGCTGCATTTGCAACTTTCGTGGCCGGATTTCATCTTGTCCTCAAACGCACGTGGTTTTTGTTGACTCGGTTATACAATCCATGGCGTTGTGTTTGTGTGGCCTGAATGTATGCGAACGGCACGTTTTGAGTGTATCGCAGTATGTTACGAAGCGGTGACGGTACGTAGGGAAAAATGGGCACTTACCTGCGGAAAGACGATTAGGGCTATTTAGTTAGGGTGACTTTGCACCTTCAGCAAAAACTCAAATCGGTGGTCGGCGAAGATCAATGTTCTTGTCGCTATCGTACTAGATCCTCGAGGACCGATAACTATCTCGAAAATGGTAAAAAGTGCTGCGCGTGAAAAGTGTGCTCAGTATTCTAGTCGTGTATCGCGTAGCAGAACAAGAGATAAGGACCTGTGCTGGTGGCGAGCTAAAAAAGGAACACCGTATACAAGACTTCCCGGCGATAATAACTTGTGCCGGGAATGTTGTGTTACGCCTTATATTTGAAGGAGTGAGGTTTTACGGTGACCTTGTTTTCTGATTTCACGTTTGCGCAGATCACTTCACGGATGATCAATTTGAGCCGGTGATTCTGCAGAGCTGTGGCACAAAAAAATGTGGTTGATCCCTCTTATATAGGAATCGGTATAGAACACGAAAGTGAAACGTGTCTTCACAGAAGTAGTGTAATGTTTATTGCACATTGATATATAATGTCTATTGGTGTTTTGTGGCTAAAGCGCCCTTAGGCGTTGATGCACCCACGCTGACGCCTGGTGGCACGTCTCCTCCATCACGACTACCAACGTCGATGACCATGAGCAACCGTCGTGCATATGGAAGCTGCACTACACTGCACACGCTAGCACAACGCGAAAGACGAAGCACGTAACTGAACACTAATACAACGCGCAAGACAAAGCACGTAACTGAATCGTCACCGAGTCAAATCAGCGCGTACAGCGCGTCGTAATTGCAGCCTCCGCGATCAACTTCAGTGCTGAGACCACCGAAGCGTTCACTGTCGGTGCGCGTTAGTGTCATAATGCAGTACTTCTCTTTTCTGCTCGTAGGCGGCGGCACCGCCCCGAGCAAGAGCGCGGGTACACGGAGGAGTGTTAGATATATAAGGCGCGTCTGTGTAGCTCTCTGCAAATGCGTTTGTGGCGCAATGGGTTAAACGCTCGGCGATCTATCGTCGCGGACCGAGAGGTCGTGAGTTCGATTTCCAAATTTTCCATGTTTGTGGAACTTTTTCTTCTGGTTTCTTTCTTTGTATTATGTTCGTGTACATTGTAAGCTGACGTATTTCCGTGACGGAAATACGTCAGTGAAGTCTTGGTGGACCCCGGCATAAAACACTTTCGTGTTAAAATTGAAGCGTCAAGCCATTCCATCGCTCTTCGTTCATCGGAAGCAGCTGAAGCCAAGGAAGCCGCCTGCCAAACGTAGGAATACACCGTGCACTTCAAGGACCTGCAATGCTATCCACATTGCAATGCCCTTGATTATAGAGTTAACTCATTCCTGCGTGGCTTTGTCAGTGGCCAGGACAAACCTGGATGTTAACTCATCGTTTCTGCTCTGCATTTGATAAGATAGTAGATACAATACGCAGGGTAGAATTTCTCGGACCCGCGCTCAGCACATGCAAGCGGCAATATGATCCACAAAAGCAGCCTCGCGTACACCTGTAAGATGACCGCTGCCGCGCTACTCAAGTCCGCAAAAAAAAGATGAAAAAATGTGTGGAGTAGTGTAAGGCTTCCTGCAAGCGAGCGAAGCCACTAGCCTCATTATCGACGGACCGCTTCCGCCGAATGATCGGTAGCTCACTAGTCAGTGAAACCTGTAAGACAACTACATATATACAGCTGGTGGATCATTCACTCCCGAAGCGTAGTCATTGTTAGAGGCCCGCTGTGTACGTTAGCCGCTGGCCAACGAGGGACTGGAGCTACTGAAACGCGGAGATGACGGCGCCAGGTCAACCAACGCCGAAGTCGCGCGTGGCATGGCTCAGTTAAAGCCCGACTTAGAGGCTTTAGGCTCACTGTATCACCGCTAATAGTACAGCCATCTAAGCGCAACGGCATTTATACGTCCTCTCGTTGTTTCGGCAGCCAGTCATAACATAACGCGAAAAATTCCGATCAGAATACGAGTTCAAGAGCGCGAGCGACACGTAGCCACAGCGTTTCATTCGGAGAGCGTCTGCTAGAACATGCACCGCGTAGGGGGAGCCACGGTCGACAGAAGAGAGAGTGAACGCCGGCGCAGGAGGAGGAGAGAGGAGATGGCGCTACTTTTCTTCATTGAGGGGTTTTAAGCAGATCGCGGTTGCAGCGCCCTCGCGGGTATAGATGTCGCCTCTGGTGGAGACGCTGCGAGCGCGCGACCGGATCGAACGTGCAGCACACCGGCTCCGTCGATTTTCGATCGGAACCCCGGACTACCTCTTCGGACCCCCACGAAAATCTCACCACCGTCACCGGAATGTGATCCGGTTCATCTGGATACCTTATTCCGTGGTCCCTTTCTACGTCTTTTACGGGCGATCTACGTCTCGACGCCGGAGGCGACGCCGCTAGGCCTAAAGGCCATGGCGCCTCCCGGCAAAACGGGCGGCCGGCCCCGCACAGCGACCGCAATCGTGGCGGACACCTAAGTTGGATATGACCCTCACAGCATGATGTGGACCACCGCCCCGTCCTCGGACAGCGGACCGGAGCTGCCCCAACCCTTCAAGAGCACCGCGCTCGCTGCCGCGGTCGCTCGCCGAGAGCAAGCGAGCAACGCAGTAACGGCGGCTTCCGCCAACGCGGCGTCCCCGGACGCAGCTGCTGACGCCGAAGCTCGTACCTGCTCCCCAACTCTCGCGCCGCTTGCGCCGCGCTCCGCGGGCCCGCAGCATGGGAAGACGCGGCCTTTGTGGCAACCTCAACCCCTACCGAAGCCGAAAGACACAGAATTCGTCGTTGTACTCAAAGCCCGGACGCAGTTATCCCTCGCCACCGTTTTCCCTGAGAACGGGGCTGGTCGCGCGCTCATCGCCCACCTTGGAGCGACCGCGACTCGGCTGGTCACAGTTGTGATGGTGCGGGAACAAAATCTCATTTTGACTTACACTTCGAACCCGCAAATAGCGGACAAACTAATCGGTGAATTTGCGGTTCCCTCACCCGTCGGGCCAGTGCCCCTGTTCGGGTACCTGCGAGCGGACACTCAAGACTCCTGTTATGAAGTATAGTGACGGTGCGCAGCTCCGACACCGAAGCCACTCTTCGTGAAAGCCTCTATTGGCCTGAAGCCGAAATATTACACTTCCGGTGATGGAACACCTCCAATAAGGTGCGTCTCACCTTTTCCGGCAAGGTGAAGCCCAGGTAAGTCTCTTATGACGCCCTGCTGATCCCGGCGCAACTGTACAAGAAAACTGTACCAGCCTGCGGTCGGTGCGGTTCCGTTGGGCATCGACCCGACGCCTGCCCCGGCCCCAAACCATACCTCTGCGGCATCTGCGGAAAAGCGGTGCCGCTCACGGATGGCGCCCGCGCCCCTCACGAGTGTACGCCCAGGTGCGCTCTATGTGCTGGACCCCACGTCACCGCGGACCGGTGCTGTAAGGAGCGCTACAAGACGCCGCCACCCAAATCACCCACTCCTCCACCGGAGGGTCAAGCCGGCCCCAAGGAGCGAAAACGTAGACGCCCACGGAAACCGAGCCCTCGGGCTTCGCCGCAGAGGGCTCAGCCCCCTGCCACCGACCCTACCCCACCCCCGCACCATGACGCGGGGGCTATCGGGCCTTCCCTGCGAGGCCAAACTCCGTATGGAACGCCAACCAGGAAGTCCACTGCGAGGCAGGTTTCGCCCGCCTCACCCAAACCGCACCCGCCGTCACCTGAACCCAAACCTACTGCCCAGGGGGATCTCTCGTGGGCCACTCGCGTCCGGCAAGGACCCCAGGTGAGTGGCTCGGGCGGGGCAGCCTCTCCACCCCCACCATCCACGATCCCTCACCCCAAGCCGCCGACACCTTCCACTCCCTCCCGGGAACAAATTGCAATCCGCCAGCTACAGGCCCAGGTTGCCTCGTTATTAACGCAGGCGGTGGAGGCACTCGAGAACCGCTTGCCCTCACCTAACCCGACAACGTCCGGGCAGGCGCCTGAGGCGATGGATAGTGCCCCCTCTGAACACAGGGACACCACGGCACTCCTCGCCCCGATTGAGGCGCGTGTTAGCAGCTTAGAGGCTCATGTGGCATTCATAATGACCACGATCGAGGACCGCTTGGCCGCCGCCCTCCAAACCGTTGTCGACCGCATCCCGGGCATGATAGTTGCCCAGTTGCCCCAACACGCTTTCAGCACCCGCCGCCCCAAACTTAAACGGATAACCAAGTCACAAGCACCCCCCCCCCCCCCCCCCAGGCGGCCGCGGTTGACAGACAGCCCAAAGTTTCGATCGCAACCTCGGATGTAAGCACCGGATCTAGCAGCGGAGCCCCTGTGGACTTCTCTGCTCTCCTGGAGGCCCCCCAAATTTCTAGCTCCCACGATGGCGGGCAACGGCTCTAGATCGTGCCGCGGCCGCGCTAATTCGGATCCATTTACAATCCTACAATGGAACTGCCCGGGATTCAAAGCACGCACAAAGCGGGCTGCTCTCCGGCTCCACTTGGAAACCTATTCACATCTGCCCGTGGTAGTGTCTCTTCAGGAGCCGGGCGAGCATGCCGCTTTCACAAATTATGCAGTGTACTAAAGGGATGCGCAAACCGCACTATGCGTGCATCGGAATTACACCGCCAGTTCGGTGGATCTCGACTGCGATCCGCTTTACTCGTATGTTAGGGTGACTCTCCTCCCACTTAGGAAGCAGGACCCGTCCATACACATCCTCAACATCTACAGTTCACCTAAACAGCCTAACGTTACTTACGCTGACGTTTTTAGCAAAGCCCGAACAGTGGCAGGCAGTAAGCCGCTCGTCATAGTAGGCGATTTTAATGCCCCTAGTCCCCACTGGGGTTACCGTATAGGAGGAACGACGTGGTAGGAAACTGGCGGAACTTATTTCCACCATGGGCCTCACCATCCAAACGGACCCTGCACACCCGACCCGCATTGGTAACTCCGTGACTCGAGACACATGTCCTGATCTCACACTCGCCAAGAACATCAGACATAGTCTCAGCACCTCGTGACGTCACTTCATCAAACCGAGCAGACGGTTCAGCTCTCAGAGGCCACGCCGGCGGTGGATAACCATCTCCTGCATCTCTGGGAGGCTTGCCATAGCTATAGTCCGCCGATGGCGCCGACAAAAGCATAATCGTCAGCTCAAAATCCGCATCGCAGCCCTCACCCAAGAAGCGGACGAGTACGCGGCCCAGCTCGCCGACTCTAATTGGGTAGAACGCTGTAACATTGCCGCAAAGCAGATGTCAAACCGCAACACGTGGCGTCTCTTCAGGGCCCTCATTGACCCAAGCCAAGCGCGCACAGAAACGCAAAAACACCTTCAACGCGCGTTTCACGCCTATGCGGGTGACGCGGATGTGACGCCTATGCGGATGACGCGGCCTATGCGGGTGACGCGGAAACGCTAGATATCTCTGTAGCCAACAGGACCCCCTCGGACTGGAGTACTCCTATGCAGGCTCGGAGAACGCATACTTGGATCGTTGTTTTCAACTCCACCATCTGAAGGCGGCCCTGTCCAAAATGAAGCGAGGAACGGCGCCAGGTCGGGATCGAGTGACCGCTAAGCTTCTAGCCAACCTCCCAGACCCGGCATACCTTCACCTCCTCGACTACTTCAATCAAATCTGGGAGGGGCGCGAGCCACTACCGATTGATGGGAAAACGGCCTTAGTCACTTTCATTCCCAAACCGGGCAAGTCTATAAACATCGAAAATCTCCGACCCATTTCCTTAAAAGGACACTAAAGAGAAACCGGAAGTTGCGCTTAAATGGTAGATTATCCTTTCACGATCACATCCATACCATTCTTGCTGCAAATAGATGTTTAATAAGCGAGAAAATAGCGAAAAACTGAAGGATAGGTGCTGACGCCCCTTCGAAATTCCCGCACTACACGTTCGTGACGTCGGAGATTACAAATGCAGGCCGGTCGCGATTGGTCGAGAGCGATTTATCGCTGTTAATAAAACACAATATAAAATACACCTTAAACGTGCATAAACAGCATTTGCCAACTTTTAAAACCGTTTCAAGCGAGGAAGTACAAGTTTAGCACAAAATTATATAAATAAGAAAAAATGGCATGGCGATACATGCGGTCGTGATAGTTTCGTAGTTTCGTTTTTGGTCAATGCATCGTCGCGCGTGCCTGTTCCGCTCAACGGTGTTTGGTTGCGTGTTGCGTAGCTCTAAAAACGTTGACTTCGCGGGAAACAGCCAGAAAATGCCTCGTGTGTGTAGTGTTGAGGGCTGTATAAATGACCCAAGGCGCTTGCTCAGGGGCAGCGGCAGTGTTGACTCGATTGTGTCCTTTCATGTGGTGTCGAGCGGAGATCCCCGGCTCCCCGGCGTTCGCAATGGCTCAGCGCTCTGCCGATGATAAAACGGCAAAAGGGCCAGAGAAACCGATGGTGTGCTCTCTGCATTTCTCGCCCTCGGATTATGTGTATAATCTTGCCCTCGGAAATTATCTTGGCGTGCCCCAGAGGCCAGTCCTTTCTCGAGTAGCTGTTCCCTCAATGCGGCCTTCACCAAAGCCCCTACCGGTGTCCCTGCAGGAGCAAACTGGCGGCTCGGTGAGTGCTGAATGTCATTAAATAAAGCCACGAAATAACCATACCGAATACGTGCGCAACTTTCTACGCTGGTTCTGTCGGGAACATCGTCGCCTGGCGGACCGGACGCTTCGCCTTCCGTCGACGAAAACGAAGCTCGGCTCACCGCCATCGCACGCGGAAACACCTACCGCTCGAGCACGGAGGATCATTTCACGCTCCGTTTCACTGAATATCGCTGAAATGCAGTCCTTCTTCCCTGGCGAGCTCTTCGTTGCAAGGTTCAGCGGCAGCAACGGTATCCATCACGGCGAACGCAAACGCAGCGACCATGCATGCAGCCATGATGCATCCAGCGCCTCGGCCGTTTACGCAAGCGGTGTCGTGTCATGGCGCATTCTGATTCGATGAGAGCAATGAAATCTGTGACGACACTGCTTCAGCGCCAAATCTGGGGTGAGAGAAATTGAGGAAGAGATATTTGGTCTTTGTTTACGAATTTCTCCGCTAATAACTCATATTTTTGCACCCAACAAAAAGTGCATGCATTCCTGAAGGTCCCTCTTTTATTCCAGCTGAACTTCCTGTTTCTCTTTAGTGTCCCTTTAACCTCGTGTGTGGGGAAACTTATGGAAACAATGGTGAGAGATAGGCTCTCCGATTACCTCGAGGCCCACCACACCTTTGCCGACACTATGTACGGCTTTCGTCCACATCGCTCAGCCCAGGACATCCTCCTGAAACTCCATTGTGACGTTATAGAACCGATCGAACATCCCAGTGACGACAAGGTAGTCCTCGCCTTAGATCTCAAGGGAGCCTTCGATAACGTCACTCACGACATCATTCTCACCCACCTGTCCCAAACGGACTGTGGCGATAATGCTTTCAGGTACGTCCGTCAGTTCCTGATGGAATGCCAGGCGTACCTCCACATTCAAGACAAGGAGCATGGCCCGTACCCTCTGGGTACACGAGGAACACCACAAGGAGCGGTCCTCTCTCCTCTCCTGTTCAATCTCGCCATGGCTCACCTCCCCCCATTGCTAAAGGATGTCCCAGGAGTGCAGCACGCTCTGTACGCCGAAGACATCACGCTGTAGGCAACCCAGGGTTCCCTTGGTAATATTGAGGCCTGCTTGCAACAAGCAGCATCGGTCGTGGATGACTACGCCCGACGCTGCGGTCTCGAATGCTCGCCTACTAAATCAGAGTACGTGCATCTTCGCCCCAAACCAAAAGACACGACTCAAATTGTACTCTCACTGCATATCGGGCCCATCCCGGAACGCGAGGAAATCCGCATCTTGGGGCTCTTCATACACAAGAGTCGAAAAGTCGATACAACCCTGCGCAAGTTACGTACAGTCGGGGATCAGGTGGGCCGCATGGTCCGCATGGTCTCGAACAAGCGGGGGGGGGGGGGTCTTAAGAGCCACGATGCTCTGCGCCTCGCGAACGCTTTCGTGACCAGTCGAATCCTCTATTCGACACCCTACCTGCGTTTGCGCAAGTGCGACGAGAACACGCTAGAATGCATTCTCCGTAAAATCTACAAACGCGCCCTAGACCTCCTGATCTCGACGTCTAACCAGCGTCTTGCCGACTTGGGCATGACCAACACATATGGGGAGCTCAAAGAGGCCCATCTCAACAACCAGTACCTGCGACTTACTAAGTCACAAGCTGGGAGAAAACTCTTACACCGCCTCCATATCTCTTACACCTATCAGACAGAAGAGCGAACCACAATCCCTGAGGACTGGCGTGGTGCTTTGATCATCCAGCCTCTGCCCTACAACATGGCTAGGGGGACTTACGAAGGCAGGCGAACTGCGCGGGTTACCGCCTTGCAGGGACGCTATGGGTCCCGCCCTGGGGTCTTCTACACGGACGCGTCCGGCCCTCACCACGGCGGGTGGTACACGGCAGCCCTAGTCCATCAAAACGTACCCGTACAAGGGCTCACCTTTCGAGCCTCGGACATTACTCACGCGGAGGAAATCGTCATATCCCTCGCCGCTGCGGACTCCGCATCTAGGATTATCATCAACGATTCGCGGAGTGCGTGTTAAAATCTTACTAAAGGTCGCATCACTATTCGCGCCGCTCGTATCCTCAAGCGCTGTGAATATTTAGACCGCACAAATCCACGTGTCGTCATCTGGACTCCGGTCCACGCAGGGCTAGGTGGTAACGAGGCTGCCGATGCCTCAGCCCCAGCGCTTAATTTCCGGGACCCGCCTCGCCCTCCATCGCCTTACGTTCCAGAACCTAATCCGGTAACTTCCTTTCGAGACATCACGGATATGTACAAAACGAATAGGCTCCGATTTCCGTCACCGGCACCGGGCCTGACTAAGACGGACGAGGGCTGGCTCTTACGTCTATGCACCAACACAATATTGTGCCCGGCGATACTTAAGCATTTCAATCCGGCCTTCTCCGGAGAATGCCCGCACTGTGATCATCTGTTCGCGGATCCTTTCCACATGGTGTGGACATGTACCTCAAACCCGGTGGTCCCGCCAATCCCCTCCCCTTCCCCCCTACCAGAGAGAGCTAGGAGGCTGCCCTGCTCGGCTGCCCGACCTTGGAGGGCCAGAGAGCCCTCGTGGCCAGGGCACGCGCCGCTGCGGAAGCCACTGGGGTCCCGGACTAGGGACTCCTCCTAGAGTTTGTAAAGGGTCGGCCCTTAAGGCCGTCCCTATCTCTCGCTTGTAAATACAGCAAATAAATGTTTTTCACCACAACCACCTGCGCAGTCATGCATGGTGAACAGCCGTCACCGGAGCCCAGCGTCAGGTATGGTCGCTTTTTCAACTGTTTCGTCGGCTACTCGATGAAATCGAACGCTCGACAATTGGTCAACTCGCGACAGCTCTGATGGAGCTTCGTTCGTGCACTTATTCGGCCCTATATTATCTTTGTCACGAGCTCAGTTGCTGCTCGAAATGTCTGGGCCTCGCAAAAATATGTACGTTCGATCGAGGACGACGTACTCTTCTTGAAACGCTGACCGGCGTTGCAAATTTGATGGCGCGGATCGCGACTGTTGCGAGCCACTTTCTACCGTGCACGATTTCTGTGTTAGGTTCTGTCGCCGCGGATGCTTTGTCGAACTTCGCGCTGTTCCACCATTTAATGCGTTTTTCGCCGAACCACAGTCTTGGACGTGTCCTCGATCACGAAACGCTAACCAGTGTTCCATTGATGGTGCGAGGTGAGAACGAGTTGCCACTGTGGGTTCTTGGTGTCTCAGAGGAGACCAACCACCGCGGGTTCGAGCTTAGAGAGCCACAGGGCCACGTCAGCCGTCGCCTCCAGCACCGCTCGCGCGCGAGCTCAGAGGCCGCAAGGGGCTACCGAGCGACGCACGCAAAAACAGAGTATAGCCCTGAGTTGTCAGAAACCGTTTATTGAATCCATCGGCACCAGCACTGCACAAACGCCCGCGTGGCGGGGAGCCAAAGGGGTCCCGTAACAGGGCGAAAATACAATAACAGGCGCCAATAGCACGTCGCTGCGAGAGCACAGGCTCAAGCTGGGACACGCCGCTAGGAAAAGTCGCGGCGGCTATGCTACTTGCTCTGGCGATAACCAATGGGTCAACTCGCGAGAGCTCGGGCAATCTCCTTCGGCTTGGGCTTTCGGCAAGTGCGGCTCGGCGTGGTACGACCTCGCGTGAGCACTAGGCACCGCTCGTCGGCTTAGCGTTGGGAAAAGGATCAGCACAAAGTACGCGCTCCCCGCACGGGCAAAGGCACCGTGCGCGAACTCCAGTCCTAGTCACAAAGGTGTCGGCGGACGAGAGGAAAGCATGTAGTACGTACCGTGCGCTGGTCCCGGAGATAAGAGAGCCACGCTCCGCCGCTAGCAGCCGAAACGCTGCCGCCGCGACGTCAGCGCCCCGCCCTCACCGCAAACCACCGCGATTGGAGCGTCACCGCTAGAACCGGTTGCGGACGGGGAAAGGCGAGGGACGGCAGAACAGGTGAAACCCGCGCAATGGCGGCGGCGCCTCCCTCAATCCCCACATCCTCCTCTCCTTAAATGCCTCCCTACCAGCCTGGCGAAACAGCTAGTAGGGGCTTATGCACCAAAGACAATTGAGTCTTTCATGCACAAGCTGAATGTTAACCTCAGGCCAGCAAGTACTCTTAAAACGCCGTGTTCCGACATATTGTAGCGAAGTGACGCAGCAGTTAGTTTTCGGACGCATCAGCTCACCAGAGAGACGGCGATGAAGGGGGATGAGCTCTGGCAGCGGCAGGTTCAGATCGGCAGGTACGACGACAACGTGAAGTAACATTTGAAGAAACTAGATTTATTTAACTTGGCATTAACTTGACGCCTTAAAACTGTACGTACATGAAACGATGTCATACCGATCGTCGACGGCCTGCCTGACTGGCCTGGTCTCCCGTGGTGAAGTGGCGCCGTGGGCTGCTGTGTCGTTGCTCACTCAAAAAGAATCAAAAACCCTTCCTTAAATGTGTTTCTGCACCATTCCCACCACCCGTGGGAGACGCAGGTGTCTGCATCAATCGCGTATTCAAGCCAATCAGGCAAGCCGTCGTCCTCTAATAGGGGCCAGAGTTTTGGGGACCACGCAGACGTGGTCGCTACAATAGAGCGTGAACAACAAATTTGGTCATGCCTAATGAACCTTCCCCCCCCCCCCCCCCCCGGTACAACCGAGCGTGGAGCGACCGCACTGCACGTGCATGCACTCGTTCAAACCCGTTTCGGGATTCCTCAAGGTCGGCTGCGGCATACGTTCTTCGCGACAATATATATGAAAAAAAAACAAGGTCATGCTCTATAATAATAATAATAATAATAATAATAATAATAATAATAATAATAATAATAATAATAATAATAATAATAATAATAATAATAATAATATACAAGGATCGTGGAAAATAAAAATGCTACGCTCTATAATACAAAAAAAATAAATGCCGCGAGAGGGGGAAGAAATATTAACAAAAATAGTCGGCCGCTGGTGCGGGACAGTGTCCAAGGTACGAAGAGGAAACAGCGCGTAAAGTTCTGTGGCTAGGGGCGGTGGCCGAAGACGCAGGAGTTTCGAGGGCAGTCTTGATTGCAGGAACGGGCTCACCGTTGCTAGATCGGAGTTGTTGCTTTCGTGGTGGTGGTGGTCCCGAACTCCAGCCGGATGGGGCAGGACACTGCCAGGTCAGCTGGCCACGCCGCCGTAGCCAAGATGAAAGGCGCAGCCACAACCGTGGCTGCAAGGCGTTTGCACGGCGGCGACGACTGCAGGGAGCCGGGCTCTCGGTCTGACGTCAGAGGGTCAGTGACCCCGTCCACCTTCAGTGTCCACGATGATTCGATGCAGCAGTTGGTGCGACTTCTGGTTGCTTCGAAGAGCAACAGGCACCACGCATGCACGCGCACACACACACGCACGCACAAAAACTCCTTGCGGTTTTCTCCATGGCTGCACAACACTCCCAAAACAACACCGCAATGCTCCTCGCCGTCCACAACGCGCCGCGAGAAGGCGCAAAGCATCCTTCGCCCCCCTCACACCGACGAGTCAATGGGACCATTGTCCCCCCCGCGCCTCATGACCGCGCAAATCAACAACCCCCTTCTCGACAAAAAAAAAAAAAAGGAAAAAGTAAAGAGAAACAAGAAAAAAATATTCTACGTCTACGTACAAGAAAAAAAACGTAATGAATTAAACTATAAGGCTGTACACACGAAAATTACACACTTTCAAATAAAAAAAAATCCATAATTACACTCAGCATGCGTACTCGAAAAAAAAAAGAAAAAAAATGCGCACTGTTAAAACGCTACATAAACACCACTTGCAATAAGCTGGGCTGGGACCAGCTTCTTTTCGTGCACTGGCCGCAAAGAAGCTAGCCCACTGAGGCTACGCATTTTACTGAGGGCGTTCGGTTGCGGAAAAGTCCGTCGTCCGGCGCGAAATCACACAGGTGACCGCTTCCTCAGATTGTACCGGTGCGTAGTCCAAATGCGGTCCGTTGCCCCGGGTGTGCCCCGTTGCTTGCGCGCAATGCCACTGGGCACTGGCTCGAGCTCGTCGGACCGTGACGCAAAGGCCTTCAGGTCGGCGATATGGGCACGGCTGAGTTTTCCCGAAGGGGGATCCTTCAGCAAGTACGCGAGCGGATACCAAACTTTCTCTACTCGGTACGGACCAAGCCACTTAGGAGTGAGCGAGGCTGAGAACCCCTTGGTCGCATCGCTGAGAGCGTGGTTGCGCTTCAGGACGAGATCACTTACCTTAAATGAAAGATGGCGGTGCTTCCGGTCGTATTGAGCCTTCTGCTGGGCCCTGGCCGACGCCAAACTCTGCCTTGCTCTTCAGAGAGCCCGACAAAGCCTGTCCCAAAGTGCTGAAGCGTAAGCAGAACAGTCTGGCAGCGCCTCCTCGTCCCCGAGCTGGCATTGCATGACACTGGTCACCGGATTTGCCAACTCCTTTCCAAAATTGAGGAAGGCGGGAGAGAAACCAGTTGAGCGATTCTCGGAGGTTCGGACTGCGAACGCGAGCTCACTCAAGTGGTCTGCCCAATCCTTTTGACGTTCGGCAAAGGCCGCTAACATTGGTTTGAGAGTTCTATTGAGTCTCTCCGTCAAATTGGACTCGGGATGGTAGGGCGAAGTGGTGCAGTGATTAATTCCCAGGGAACGGCACGTAGCAGCAAACACCCGAGCGGTGAAATAGGACGCATTGTCCGTAATCAGTCTTTTCGGAAAGCCGAACCGACAAAACACTGCCTGTAGCCTTTCCAGCACCGCTCGCGCTGTCACTTTACGAAGCGGAAACAGTTCCACCCATTTAGAAAAATGATCAACGACTACCATCAAGTCTGTGAACCACGGCTTACTCCTGGGGAAATGCCCCATAAGATCGCAGGTGGTCACTTGCCACGGACGCTCACTGTCGATTGGTTTCATCAGCCCGAGCGGCTTGCCACCCCTTGATTTCATCATTTGACAGACGTGGCAGGAACGGCAATAGCGAAAAATGTCACGCTTTATGCCAGGCCAGGTCACAGTTTGGCTTAGTTTCGCAAAAACTTTAGAGCCACTCAAATGACCGGCCAAGGGTTCGTCATGAGAACATCGCAACAGTGCGCTTCTCAGACTTTTGGGGATAACCACCTTAAACGGGTCCACAGTCTCCACAGGTCCACAGTCATCATCGGTGGCTATGTATTTCAGCTGCAGGAGCCCATCATGATCCAGCAAATATAAATCCACGGGGGACCCAGCGACACACGCTGGTTCCGGCCCCCCTGCGCCCGCCGCATTACCACCAGCGTCTCGGCGCTTCGTCTCCCTGAGACCGTCGCTCACTCCGCGACAAAACGGATCGATTTGCTGGGCCTTCGGTAGCTCTTGCCTGCTGGAAGCGATTCCAGCTCTCCCAAGGGGAGGCTGGTCTCGTCCCCACTCAGGACTGCAGCCATCGGCGTCATGGGTTCGCTTTCGAGAAGCTCCCCCGCTCGCACGCTTTGCGGCGCGCTCCTGTACACGCTCGAGCCGCCCATCGCCGCAAGCCGCACCGCATGCTGGCGGTTCAGTGGCGGCGGGCGGTTGGAGCAACCGGGCACAAAATTCGATTCACGCTGGGACCGGCGCGAGCGGTGCCGTACGCATGCGCCCTCTGGCTGACCAAACAGATAACCAGTGACTGGCAACATGCAACAGCGCGGTCGCAGCGTTTGTGTGCTGGCGACCAGCAAAATTTTGGCCCGAGCCAGTATTTTGTTATTACGTTTGTTTTCTTATTAGGTAATTTTCTGATTAGTGAGCTCGAGCGGTTCGCATGTGCCGGCATCCGCACTCCGATTTGGGGACGCGACGTATGTTAAGAGCTGGCAACCGAGAGGCGGGGCAAAGATGCTCTAAGTCGGCAACTATCGTCAACAGCAGACGGCACTGGCATATTTTTGTCGGCGTGGGTTCAAGCTTCCGCGTCACGGCGAAAACGCAACTCTTGCACTCTGTCATACTCTGATGACTGCATGTGTTGCGTTGGCGCGGCGAGCCACCTCTCGAACACTATGCAGTGATCTTACCTGCGCCTTTGTTGTTTTTTTTTTTTTTTCGTTTTCCTTTCTTTTTTTTAATCATTGGTACCGCATACTGTTGTAACAACATACATCGCTATGTACTCGGTTGTGTGCGGCCTGATGGCGCATTTTTTGTAGATGTGCTAGCGAAAGCTTGCAAGACCGCGCGTGTGTTTTTAAGCCAATGAACAAGGGATTTGTCGCAGCAACAGCGTAGCACGCTGAAGCGCCGCAGCGTTATACAGGGTGTTCATTTATAAGTTAAAAATTTTTTAGAAATCCTCTGTGGCAGGTAGCATAATTCTTATCGTTGAGCTGGGTTGTTCGATGAGGCGGACATTAGTAACACGAGAAATCCCATATTCAACTAATTAAAAAAATGACTAATCAACTTCTTAGTTAATTACTTTACGGCACATATTGTGATTTACGAATTGGAACCGGTGAGCTTGTCCAGAATGACGCCAGTTTGGAGATATGCGCCATCAAACTCGCCCTAAAAATGCACTGTTGTTCCACTTATTTTTTTACCAAAATGCAGTTTTATTCGCAATGCACACGAACTACAGGTGGCGCGCGAGGCGATCCATGTTGGCGGACCGAGAGAGTATCAGAATAGGCGACTGCGGCGTCCGTGTGGTAGCTCGCCGCGCTCTTTGTCATTTTTCTCGTCGCACGCCGAGTGTATTCCTATTTTTTCAGGTTTTATTCTCATTGGCTGCGGAATGCCGCTGCATATAACCAAAAGCGTGCATAACGAGAAGTGCGTTCGTGCTTGTTATTTTATGACATGAATTTACTCGCGAAGAAGCGACGCTGTTGCACCGCATCAGAACCGACTCCGCGTACACCCCAGCTTGGTTATTCAAGACTGGGTTTTGTGTTTCCCTACTCTGTGCCTTCTTTGGTGACATTGGCGACATCGAATATTTTCATTTGGCTATGCCCGCAGTTTGACACAGAAAGAAAAGCGATGGTCGACGGCCTGCAAAAGAGCGGTCTTACGCACAGGACCTTTGAAGACATCGTTTTCCCTGGAGGGCCCGCGGAAATTAGGAAGAGAGCGCAACGATTGCTGATAACCTTCCTGCGAGACACGGGGCTCATCGACACCTGGTGACACACCCCTGATCTCAACTCAAAGGAGGATCAGGCGGAACAATTGCCGGCTATGTATGCCAGGCTAACCCCGCCTGCTTCAACATCAGCACCACCACCACCTACGGCTAATGATGCCCTTAACCTTACTGAAGGATGTATGCGACGTGAAGCGTATCTAGAACGAGCGCTATGGCCTGAGTGCAGCGTTTTCGGTTTAAGCCAGAAAAAGACCACCGATATTGTTTTGAAATCAATCAAAAAAGGTCAGTGCAAGCAAATATGCCACAGAGCAAGCGATCGGCGCGAAGCTCCGAACCTAGTTACGCTCCGTCAGTTACGCTCGAAAACCAGACCCCAGCTGCCTAAATGGTTCTACAAATAATCAACTGTTGCGAGAACGTTTGAGCAGCCTTATTTACAAATATTCGGCTGTAGCGGTAGCGTTCGGACGTCGCTAGGCATCGGTGCGAATTTGTTACCTTGTGTTTTCGTGCCGCATTGAACGTGCCGTTCACGTGAGCTACAAGTACCACATCGTAAAAGCGTAATGTTTATGCTTTCGTGAGCAATGCCAACGATTAGCACTCTGCTAACCGATGTTGCTCCAGAAGAAGTCTTCAGCGACGAAGTGTGCGCTACAAACTTTCATTGGTGCAGTCATAGGCTTGCCGATCCGGAGGCGTATTTCCATTTGCTAGTAGGTACAGCGCTCGACCGCTGGCGCCACGCTGCACCGCTCGCGCGTACCATGTTTCGAGCCGCCGCCGTTGGAACGGAGGAGGCGTTGACGGAGAAAACGCTGGGCTGGTGGTGACTTAGCCTGCTGTTGGGATCGGTGGTATTATAAACGCATCACTGTTTTGATGATCCAAATATAATCTCACTATCAGGGAGGGAGCAGTCTACCTGACTGGAGCAGTCTACCTGACTGGAGCAGTATTTCTTAATTTGGGGTGTTGCTACGCTGCGCTCCGCAACACCCCAACGACTGCCGCTTCGCGTCAGCGCCCGGCACCACGGCTGCCGCCGTGGCGCCGGGGTTCAAGCGACCGCGCTGGCAAACAGTGAGAGAAAAAAAGGGAAAAGCGTGATATTATAAAAAAAAGAAAAAAATGTAGCCAGAGCGGGTTTCGAACCCGCGTACGCAAGATCCCGAAGCGAGCGCCGTAACCACTCAACCATACAGCCACGCTTCCAAGGGATGCATTCGTGCGAAGCATATCATTAGGGTGCCTCGATGTCCTCCTCGCCCGCCGCTCCGTACAGGGTGGAGACATTCTTTGACGGCGTTGGTGCCGCCAGAACCGGTTCGTTCCAGCCGCCGCCGCCATGTTCATGCCCGCCGCGCACGCTGCCCGGTGCAGGTGGTAGGACATCGCTGCGACGAGTTCGCTGGGTGTCGTCGGTACAAAATGCCTGGTCTAAGATCTACGAAAGACCTGTGGCAATTGACACCTCCTGACAGCTGACATAATAAAAACCTGCATGGCGACTGAAACGTCATGACAGAAATCACGTGTCTACTCGTCACTTATTGACCTCTTTTCTTTAGCACCGGCATTTTTTTATGTAATAGGAATTTCCAGGGCTGCATAAGAACATGCTGACAAGCAACACAGAAGAAGAAGTAGTTTAATGATTTGAAAATGTAGAGAGGTCGGCCGGAAAATGGAACATCTGGCCTGCTACTCTACGTAAAGGAAGGGGAAGAGGGAAAGAAAGAGGGTCACATTGGGGGATGACAATGGGAGGAACGAGGTGAAAGGATACATTGCATAAATTTTATCACAATCGTGAGTCCAGGCCCGTGTCGCCTAAGAAACGTGAAATAGCACGCATTGTCTCTATCGTCTGCCAAGTCTGTGGCCGACAGTGGTCCATTGTATAAATGCCTCAAGGTAGCTGCCAGTGTCAGTCTTGCGCGCGCATACTCAGGGCACACCACGAGCACATGGTGTATAGTCTCTATAACACCACACACTGAACAGTCCGGGGAGTCTGTCCGTCCAATGATGTATTTGCGCGTGAAAGCGACGCCTAATCGCAGTCTGTGTATTAGGCATGTATGAGGGCGTAGAATTCCACGCAGAACAGGAAATTGCATATCGGGATCCAGCCTTTTAAGGCGGACGTGACGATCGTCTAGCTGTGTAGTCGCACTCATTAATTTTGACAGGAGGCATGTGATGTCCGGTCTAGAGAACGGCACTACAGTTCGTAGGCCATTGCTGAGGGCGCGCTTTGCTTCAGCATCGGCCATCTCATTATCATTGAGCCCACAGTGTCCCGGGATCCATTGGAACACTATGCGGTGGTGTTTTTCTTGAGCGCATGAAAGTAGCTCGGTAATCTGTAGTGCCAGAACTTGATATGCGGTGTGGCGCAGGTAGCATCCCAAAATTTGCAGCGCGGGTTTTGAGTCCGTGAAATGCACCATTCTTGAGGTCTTTCCCTGCAGATGTGGCGAATCGCTTCCCGAATAGCCACAAGCTCTGCAGCGGTTGATGTTCAGTTGTGATCTATAATGAAGCCTCGAGTCATCTGCTGGGCTGGTATCACCACAGGTGCTGTCGATGCATTTGGTGACGCGGACCCGTCTGTGTAAACATGAACATAGGTCTGGTATTCTGACCAGGTGTATGCCAGAGCAAGTTGTTGTAGTCCGCTAACGGGAACTAATGATTTCTTTAGTATGCCGGGGACATGCACGCATACCGAAGGTTGAACCATCACCCACGGTGGTTGGACGGGGTGATATGGAAGGGCATAGCCTGTTGTTATGTGGGGTAGATGCCAGCGGAGTGCACTTGTGAAATTGCTGTCCGGCCGCAACACAACAACAACACAGCAACACAGGTTCACCGCGTAACTGCCCGAATAACAGCAATGCTGGCAACGTAGCAATTTTTGCATTCCTCTACGAACGCTTGTGTTAAAAGCATTATTTCCCACTCTGAAACAAAGTCAGTGATTGCCGCGAAACCTAATTTCTGTATTTACAGCTCGTAAACAAAACACGCCACGCTGATGAGCGGTTGCAACGCGTTTTACGAGGGTATTTCCAGACGACAGCATTAAAGCGCCACTAAACAGAAACTGGAAGTTCAGCTGGAATAAAAGAGGGGTCTTACGGAATGCGCACAGTTTTTGTTCGGTGCAAAACGATGTCTTATTAGTGGAGAAATTCGTAATCGAAGTCCAAATATCTCTTCCTCAATTTCTGTCGTCCCTGAATCGGTATTGCAGGATCCTTCAGTTTTTTGCTGTTTACTCGCTTATTAAAGCTCTGTTCGCAGTAAGAATGACACGACTGTAATCGTAACAGGACTGCAATCCACCAGTATACAGCTCAACTTCCAGTTTCTCGTAAGTGTCCCTTCAAATAACGTGACGAAGATTATTTAGCTGTTCCGTTAAATCGGATGCCATAAAATATATTGCTACTTTACTGTCATGACGCGTTAGTGCCTGTTTGAAGTGCTGTCGTCGACAAAAACAGCGCATTGCTTCCGTCAAACCGCTCATCACACGCGCGCCTACAACGCGCCGCTCGCAGCGGGCAAGAACATGGCGGACGCCGTAGCAGACGACGCAGTTGTCTCCACCCTGTACGGAGCGGCGGGCGAGGAGGACATCGAGGCACCCTACATATCATTAGAGTCACTGGAAAAATTTTAGAGTATCGCATTTGTTTTCCGCGCGCCGCCGCCTGCCGCGGCCACCGGTGATTGGGGCGCTCGTGTCACGTGACCTTTTGCCGCCATATTTCTTCCAAGCCCTTTCAGTTGGCACGTCGAACCCGTAGCGTACGCACCGCGCACGGAGAGCACTTCGCCTTTTCGTTCAACGCTTGCGTTGCGTTTGCGAACACAGGCGTCATAAATAACCCATCATCATGCCTGGTTGCTGCGCCTTCGGGTGTAGCAACCGAACGGAGTCCGGGAAGGCATTTTTCGTGCGGGAAGGACTACGGTGAACGACGTTCTGCGTGGCTCCACAGAATTGGCCGCAGAAACTTCACGCCCTCGAAGAACACCCGCTTGTGCGAGGTAAGTTTCTTGAATAACTAGTTTGCTGAACAGTTATTGCTTTCAAGTGACTGTACTTGCGTGTGACCGCTAAACTTTACCTGTCCAGTTCACGCTCATCGCTCTGGGTGCGGCTATTGAACACTATGTAGCTAGCACACGTGGTTTTGAGTGAGCTGTTCTGTTCGCGTGGCTCGCTTTGTTTCACGCTATTGAAAATTGCCCAGTACCTATCTTTCAAGTAAGCTCTCTCCGGTTCGCGCGGCCCGCTCTGCTTTGCGCTATTGTTTTCCAGTAAACTGTTCGGTTCGCGCGGCTCGCTTTGTGTTGCGCTATTGAAAATCGGCCAGTACCTATGTTTCAAGTAAGCTCCTCTACTTAGTGCTGTTGAAAACATCGCAGTACGAACTTTCTAGCAAGCTCTCCACTGTTTCATTCGGTTTGCGCGCCGCGTTTGAAGAAAACGTACATACATGTCAAGCAAGCAGCAGTGCTTGATTCGCGCGGCTCGATGGAAACAACAAACATGCATTTCAAGTGAGCGTGTTGTGCTACAGAGTAAAAGGAGGCGGTTCCCATGAATAACGTGTTTTAAACAAGCACCAGGTCTATACAGAAAATGTTGCTTCAAAATGTCTTCTATAGATTTCCTGACTCTGTTTTTTGCGACTACTTATACTTTAGATATTTTAAGCACTGTCACAGGGTAGGGTTATTAACATTCCTGTTTTTCTTTGTTTTCTCCATGGACAAACTATAGGACCATTTCATTCCTGATGATTTTGAGAAACCAAGAGTCGAATCGGAAGACCGGTATGCTGTTGTCATGCTTGACGAAATAAATTGTTGTTGTGACTGTTGTGGAATAAATATGTTGCTTGCCTCCACATCTTACTTTGTGACTGCATGCTGTTCTGAAAATGCGAATTTTGCTGACAGCATGAAGCAATTCGGGCCAAATGGTATGGTGTCCCTTATACAGGGAGGCTGCAAAATAGTAATTTTTATTGCAAACCTGCTACAGCATGATTACGAATGCTTGTCAACTGGCACAGCACCTCTATAAACAGCCTCATACATCTTTTTATGCCATGAGTGCAGTGACAGGAACATCATTTAAAAAATAGAAGTGCTCAATGTTACAATTCCGTTTCAGAAACCTAGTTTTCACCGTGTCTTCGCAACTTTTTTTTTTCGAAAACGTCTTTTTGTGTTAATGATCCGATTCACATAAAGGGTATACAATAAAAGGAGCATGATGGAAAATAAATATAGGAAAATTGCATCACTGTTTAGTACTGGCAATGTCAACACAATACTCCAGAACACAGTAACAGATTGGAAATAAGTACACTAAAAGGTTGACATTATCAAAGGTACAAAAAAAAAAAAACATTCGTACACATTCTTTATAGCCGTATGCGGATACCTGCTTGAGTTTCGCGTGAATTAAAAGCTGTTAGCCAGTCGTTTACAACGATACCTTCAGAGAGCTTATTTCAGAAATCGACGAGAACATTACAAGCACGCATTCGCAAACACGCCAGTAGCCGCAAGACGCGACGTTTGCTTGGAGAGGCTGCTGGCGTTTTATCACTGATAGGTGACAGGCAACTTTATAAATCTACATAAAAATTACTGCTTACACTTCGCTCCGATTATACAGATAAACAAGCGCAGCAGTAAGCTGTTTACATTTGCTTGCTTTTGTACTTCGAAAGGACGCGAACGAGCACTATGAAGGCAACCTGAACCCCCACTGCACATTCCATCGGCTGTCAAGCTGCGTTTTTAGCGCAAACACAACCTCAAGGCCCAGTTTTCATGTAAAAGACGTTTCAAGCGAATTCACTGGGCGCATACAAGTATGTTTGCAGCAGCTCTGCACATAGCACTTGACGCAAGACGAAGTCCAAAAGCGACACGTTGAGCATCGGAACCATCGCTGCACATTTTATACGTTCCGTCGCTTTCCGCGCAGTACGTTCATTTCCGTCGATATCTTGATGTCACTTGCGGCATCCACTTGAAGAAAAATACAAAAATAATCCAGTTTCGTGAAACGGGACTCGAAATCTAGGGGGGAAATCCGTCAGTTAAGTCAACGCTGCTCAATGCACGCTGGCACCGCTACAGCGTGTCGGCGGTCTGGAAGGAACATGGCCGCCGCCACCCAATGTTGCCGGCATGCCACGTACCTTTGCGGTACTCTGTTTTTCCAGTGACTCTACATATCATTGCGTTCGAGCGCCCTCGGTGAACGGAACCACCTAGAAACGCGGTACGTGCGAGCGGAGCAGCGTGGCGCCAGCGGTCACACTACTAGCAAATGTAGTGTTGCGATCCGGAGCTTCACCGCCGACTTCTTAGATACGTTTCCAGCGGAAACAAACGAAGGCTTATCTCATCCTTCGCCGCTCGGTTGGTGCACTGAGGCACGCAACACTTTTTTTTCTTCCATGGCGTATGCAGAAGCTGTTAACAAAACAGAAACTCGCCCGCGCATAGAGAGCCACACGGTAACACTGTGCTATTGACTGTGCGGATACTCTTTGAAATATTTCTTTCGCTGGCCACTACGCGGCGCGACCGTCTGTATGCATTGCGAATACATTGAAGCACGAAAGTAACTGGACGCCCATGTATTTCGTCCCACACTTTGGAAAATAATATCTCAAAGCTGGCGTCATCCTGGAAATTCATTTCAAGTGGATGCGTCTTGCAAACTCACCAGCTATAATTCGTAAATTGCAATATGTGTCATAAAGTAATTAACTAAGAAGTTCATTAGTCAATTTTTGTTACTTGAATATGTGTTTCGATTTTTTTGTGCTACCAATGTCCACCTCATCGAATAACCCAGCTCAACGATAAGAATTATGCTACCTGCCACAGGCGATTTTTAAAAATTCCGTAACGCCCCGTATATTAACATACTATTATACAGATGGTTCTATTATCGCGGAATAGAGCTGTGTAGATCGACAAGTCACTTCTCTTCATCATCGAGCACGCGAGTGAATATTCAACTACAGCTTGTTGATTTACTTGCTCACGTTTTTTTAGTAGCTGCCAAGTTAAAAGTGAGCGTACAATTGATTACATCCGCATTTCGATGGGGGCGAAATGCGAAAACACCCGTGTACTTAGATTTAGGTGCACGTTAAAGAACCCCAGGTGGTCCAAATTTCCGGAGTCCCCCACTACGGCGTGCCTCATAATCAGAACTGGTTTTGGCACGTAAAACCCCAAAATTTATTTATTACAATTGATTACATGATGGAATATGACAGTGTCACACAGCACTCGTGTTTGTTCATTCTGTGTTATGTCGTTGTTCCATTGATGAAAAACGCCGGCGAAGGAATGCCCCCGGGCCCGACCAGGTTACTTACGAACTCTTAGCTAACCTCGAAGATCAGGCCCTAGAGACGCTCCTAGACCCCTTCAATGACTTTTGGACATCACGAAAGCTATCGCAAGAATGAAAAATAGCTGAAGTACGCTTTATCCCCAAACCAGGCAAGTCCCCGCACATTTACAACCTGTGGCTGATATCCCTCACATCATGCATAAGCATAATCATGGAAAGGATAGTACTCAAACGCCTCCAACAACACCTGGACGAAACCCAGCAAATGCCAGACCCCATGTTTGGCTTTATACGACATCTTGAGACCCAGAACGTGCTAATGCAATTGAAGAAGGAGATCGTCAACCCTGCCACACACCACGGGCCATTCTCGCGCTAGACCTGAAGGGGGCATTTGACAACGTGGCACACGAGGCGATCCTTCGGAATCTCAACAACACAGGCTCAACAACACAGTGGCTTATTTAAGCCACTGAAAAGTAAGGATGGATGTTCAGTCTTGCTGGTGTGGCATTTCATAGGTTGTAACCCACCGTATTTTTAACCAAGCAATAAGGAAATTATATGGTCACGCCGTACCATCAGTACGACTGAGGTGTTGCTTCCCCAAGGAGTCTCATTGCCACCTTCCCCATTTTGTAAACACTTTGTAAATACATACTAGCACATGGTATGTAGTCACATTATATGCTGTCCGTATGCTTGGTGAAGTGCACCAAGCATTTTGTCACCCTTAAAACCTGGGCTAATGCTGTCTTTTTTAAAATAATAATTATGCAATAACCTTACTCAACACATTGCTGTGAGAACAATAGTTGGCTTAACAGTAGCACTGCACACATACCCTCATACCACATTGCAGACATACTCTATAGAGGCTTGCCACAATCAGCGTAACTGAAAGCCAGCTGAACAGGGTGCGAGTTCATGTGTATCAAATAAATGTCTGTTCCATTGAGAGGTTATATATCTGTCTGTGATATAATTATCAATTCAGAATACATATGGCAGAAGAACAATACACAAGACAACACAATCAAGTTCCCTGTGAGAAGCTGCTTTTTGCCACTATTACATGCAGCAAAATGAGACTTCATTAAGCACCACTATGGCTTGGGTGGCTCTTTGTGCATTGTACAAGAAGTAAATGTGGGCGAATGTAAACGTTTTCAAATATGAATTGAATAAAATATTATGTATCAAATATTCAATAGTCATACGACGACACACGTACCTGTAGTAACAATATTTATTTCCATATAAAAAATTAGGTACCACACCTTAACTAGTGCAAAAACAGAGCTATATATTGGGCACAAAGGATAAGTTTTAAATGCAAGACTACTAATTGTTACGTAAAAAATCGACATAAATAGTCTATCAACACCTTTAGAGCCTGGCTGCAAAGAAGCTTTGCAAGAAAGAATGGCTGCTGAATGGCTAGCTTTCAAAAACGTGCAATATATTGTTCCCAAGAAAAAATCAAAGTTGTAGAAAAAAAAGAATAGCCGATGAAGGACCTACGTGCCGTAGACAAATGTAAAACTACTCGTTGCAAAGAAAACAGCACAGACTTGTACCATAAAAGATCAGTCTGCTAGATCAAGAGATGTGTGGTCACCTTTCGCGTGAAAAAAAAAGCCTTTGGGAAAGTTTTGTTGTCAATATGACTGAAAAATACTTTCGTCAACGTGCTTGCCTTTCGGAGGCTACATACACTTGTTCACATGCAAGTACCTGTCGCGTATTCATTGTTAAAGAAGTTCAATTAATATAATGACACGAGAGCCTCCTCTGATCAGGAAAAAATAATAGTTGTGTGGTCATATATAGATAACATTTAGAATGTCAAGGTACCCTTTTCCACATTATGCAAGAACTCATGAAAGATAAGACTGCAAGAAACAGCATAAAACTAATGCAAAATCCATAACTGATTATGTCAATGAGATTTCCATTTCATGCGGCAAATTATTTCACAGGGCAGATAGGATGTGACATCTGTGATTCAGAGATACGTCATTGTATCGGGGCACAAGTGTTGTACAACTGATAATTTTGGGAATAAAGAAATAACAAGCATTGATTCCCGGTATGTCACCATGCCACTTGTATCTTAAAAAGGACTATCACTTATATGTCAAGCTTTTTTTTATTGCGATAAAGACTTGCCGTTAAGGCATAATTCTTGATGTGTATATGTGTATTATATGTGTGCTGTGAGGCCTGTGTTGTGTATGAATTGAAGCAGTGTTTTGTGGAATCTGTTATCATGTATCCAGCGGTCATAGCTGGTTGTCACACTGTAGCGGAAGCCGGCTTGCAGTAGGAGACGCGAGCGTTTCGATTGTAAACCAGTACATGTCCATATTAGATGGTATGCATCTGCTTCCATCACAGGGACGGAGCAGTATGGACACGTTGCACCCAGTGGTAAATGCGACCAGTTCCACCTTGAGATCACAGCCGGTGTAAGGGCCACCCCGGCCCGAAGCCTCCTAAGCACAACTTCCTCCGCCCTAGTAAGGTGAAGGGGGAGGGAGCAGACACACGGGGGGATAAGAGCGCGTGTGTCCTGCCGGAGAAAATTTTTACGGGCTCGGAGCGAGTTAAGGGGTTGAGGTGGGAGGGGAATAGACGGAAGGTCTGGATTAGGAGGGCAATGTGCCTGCTGGTCAGCAGCAATGTTGTGAGGGTTCGCTGCATGGCCTTGAATCCAGTGTACCTTGACGCAGGTAGCTGTTTTTCTATTCATCGTGTGTATTGTCTCGCAGATTTCCATCGCCTTGTCAACCTTCTTCAGTTCCTGAATAGCCGCTAAAGAATCAGTGAAGATATCTAGTTGTTTGATGGTAGGCAGCTTAGATGTCGCATCTTGCACAGCGTCGTGGATGGCTTGAAGTTCCATTACTAGAGCGCTGGCTTCCGTAGATAAATAGCGCTGGTGGCCGCTGATGAAATTATGCGTTGTACTGAGGAATGATGTCCTCCCGCCGTCTGGGAGAATAGCAGCATCCGTATAGACTTTGTAGGTGTCAGCGCATGATGCATCGATGATATTGTGGTCGTCAATAATACCTGTTGTATCGCTGCGTCGTAACTTCGTTGGCTTATTAGTTGTGATGCTGGTGAATTCCCAGGGAGGCATGGGATAGGGCTGATTGTCAATACGAGAGCCGCGTTGAAAATGAGCATGTAACGCAGCGACAGCTGGAACAAGTTGCTTTTTTATTTCACGTGCTTTTTCACGTTGCGAAATTAGCTCTGCAATTGTGTTGAGCTGGGCATGTTCCTGTAACGTTGGTATCGGAGTGATGCGTGGTAGTGCTGTTATTGTGCGCATAGCATCGCGATTAATCGTTTCTAACAGTGCCAACTGTGCCAAAGTTAGCCGTTGAAATTGTGCCTGATATAAAATTCGTGGCTGCAAGACTGCACGTACCAGCCGTCGAGCTACGTCAGTACGAGCTCCAGCTGCTTTTGCTGCAATGCGACGAATAAGGTGAAGTGTTTTTGTCGAAGTCTGTCTGATTTTACGGAGCCAGTGTGCACCACCGCCGGAATGGTGAATATCGAGACCCAGTATGCGGACCTCCGAAGCCTCAGGGATTGTCACTGCGCCGAGTTTAAATGTAAAGGGGCGCTGCGTGATTCTTGTGCGTCCTTTCTTGTTGGCCACCACAACATAGCTTGATTTTTGGGCGGAAATGTCCAACCCTGCTTTCCGAGCGTAGTTGTGCAGAACATCAAGGGCTTCTTGAAGCTGTTGAGTTTGTCGAGATACATCTTCATGTGCGGACCACAAATTGACGTCATCCGCATAGATTAAAAACTTCACGTCTGGAATCTGGTGTAGTTGCCAGGCTAGAGGTATTAGAGCAACGTTGAAGAGAAGAGGAGCTAAAACCGAACCTTGTGGGACTCCTCTGTTCGTTGTGAAGTATCCTTCTTGCCTCCCATCTACTCTAATCGCAAATGTGCGATTCTGAAGAAATGAGTAGATAAATCTTAGGACCCGCGGTGGAAGTCCCAGGTCGATGAGGTTGGCAATAATGATTTCATGGTCTATATTGTCATAAGCTTTCGTTATGTCAGTTGCTACTACCGTGCGCACAGCGTGGCTGTGCGGTGAAATCTGTAAAACATCGTCTGATAAGATAGAAAGACCGTCTTCAGTTCCCAAGTAAGAACGGAAGCCAATATGAGCAGGATGATATTTATCATGGCGTTCAAGCCACCAGGAAACACGTGTGGCCAGCATCTTTTCAGCGAGCTTGCAGACAGTTGAGGTTAGCGAAATTGGGCGTAAAGACTGCAGGTTATTTGGAGACTTTCCTGGTTTCGGGATCGGGACAACAATTGAATGCTTCCAGTCAGGTGGAACGTTTCCAGTCTCCCAGACTTTATTAATAGCCTGAAGAAGTGCGTCGAGAGCTGCTCCTTCCATGTTCTTGAAAACCTCATAAGGAATACCATCGGGTCCAGGTGTTGTGCGTTTCTTCGAAGATTCAATCGCCGCTATTAGTTCGGCCATGCTGAAAGGGCTGGATATTTCGGATTCATCAGACTCATCAATTTCAGGGCAGTTTACAGGTGACGCGTGATCGTACTTCGGGAAAAACGCTCTAGCAGCGTGTTCTGCAAATTCATGTGGCGAACTTTGCATCGCTAACCTAACGCTCGCTGCAGGGTCAGGTTGCTTATGACCGCGTTCCATTGACCGGAACGTACGCCAAAGTGCTCTGTTTCCAATGCCCGATCCAAGATTCTCGCACCACTCATACCATCGTCGTCGAGAAAGTTGCTTTTCGTGCCGACGCGCCTTCGCCGCTATATGGTTAGCACGTGCACGGCTACCTGGTACATCGGGATTCCTCGACGCATACACTTCTGCCTGACGTCGCTTTGCCCAAAGTTGCAAAAGAGCGAGGTCCGGATGAGGTTGTTCTTCGTCAACTGTGGTTACAGTGGTGTTACTTCGGAGCAGTTCTTGCAAAGCGGGAAGAATTTCTGAGGACTCTGAGGGTACTTTATCAATCGATGATTCCCGAAACTTATCCCAATGCGTGACTGTTACAAGCCGTCAAATTTTCTTTATGCACGTTCTACGCAAACCAATCATTATTGGCATATGATCACTGCCCCAGGTATCTGGTTCCACCCGCCACTGCGGCATTCCAGGGCCCAACCACCACGTGAGGTCTGGAGCGTGTGTTCTAGATACTGCGGGTACAGCACAGGTAGCCACAGCGTGAAGATTCAACAGAGTAAAAGTGGCATCGCTCATGACGTTTTTAACTTGACATCCTCTTCGGGAGTTGTACTTGTACCCCCATTCTGTATGTGGAGCATTAAAGTCTCCACCCACGAGAATAGGAATTCCCGGGTACGTAGACCGTAGATGGGCTATCCATCCCAAGTTCAAGCGTGTGCGCTGTGGTCTGGCGTAGAATGACACTAGAATGACAGGAGTCTTCACTGGTCGTGCCAGGACCCCGACAACTTCTTGATTAACACTACACCATGGCTCCAGATCAATCACTGCTGCTGAATAGTTGGCATGGATGTTGTCACGCGCAGCAGTCCAGTGGAAGGTACAGATGAGGAGCTCACATCTGGCACAAACACTTCTTCGTCGGGCGAGCGCGGCGGCGCGGCCGCACTAGGCCTAAGCGCCAGCCGTGCGTGTTTTGAGTCTATTAGACCAGCACGATCAGTAGGACAAGGCAAAGGAGAGTCCTCACCAGAGTCCGCAGATCCCCATAGGCTTCCGAGAAGCTTTGTATCCGGATAAGGGCGAGATTTTTGTTGCTGTCGAGCAATTTCCAAGGAACCCAAGGAAACCACGTCTGCGTTGAAACGTCGTCGTCTTGTCAAGCTTGCACCATTATGTTTATGTGACCATACATTTGTACCCCATCTGTAATGAACCGTTGCTTTAAGTTATGACCACTGTCATGTCATTCCCGTACATTAATTGTGGTTTTGCACAATACACCTAGAAAACTTTTGAGCGGCATTGCAGTACTTTTTTTGTATGTGCACACTGGCGTTCTGTCACAACACCCACTATGCATCCATGATAATTGCTGCAGTCAAGCAAAATAGAGTTTCAGACTAAGGTACCTAAACTGCTTTCATTCCAGAAAACTCCAAACAAGGTTTAGGTTCTTGAGGACACAAGTTACTTGCGTCCTTTGATCTAAGGCTGTTTTCTGCATGCAATGAATTTTAGGATTTCTGCTGTGCAAATCAATGTTAACCTGATAAAAGGGATGGCGAGCCAAAACTTGCATTCGTGATACTAGTTACTACTGGGGCCAGATTAACCTATGGGCTAAGGGGGCTGCAGCTCCAGGCTAGGGGGCCCTGTGAGAAAAATGTTTCCTTGAATTAAACTTTATTTCTTGCGTACAGTACAGAGTAAAACATAATGTCAACAAATACATTGGGATCCCTAGCTCGAGGCCAGTTGCAATCCATAAAAATGTAGAGGAAGGAAAGCAATTAATTTAGCACAGATACATGTACTTAAACTCAGCAACAATATGCACTTTACATTAGAAGAAGTATAATATAATACAAAGAATCTTCAAAATGCAAACGGTATCATTTAAAATCTACAAGTAAAGGAAAATGCACCAGAAAAAAGAAAAAGAAAGCGGTGAATGTATTAATAAACATACGAATGAAGATCACGAAAATGCAGTTTTAATTATTTCTGAAAATTAGCTGCATTTCAAACTTACGTGGGCTGAACGTTCCTCTTGACTACTCCAACACTTCAAATTCTCCGTTTACCACACACATTACTAGCCTTTGGAACCAGAAAATTTTATTTTAGTGCACTGCGTGTACAGCGTCCTGATTCGGTAAAGTTGGTAGCAGAGAGTGGGTAGTCGGTAACAATGCTATTATTGACCATTACAAGAGTTTAAAAATTTAGTAATGAAGTAAACGGTAAAATGTGTACGTGTTGAAAGAGCGGTGTCGTGTTAGCATTGTATTGTGAGGAAGTCATGAAGTGGACAGCCCTCTTTTGAAGTTTCATAAATGGCTCAATGTATGAATGGCCCAGAGATGTAACACAGTACCGCAGATGGCTGTGGAACAAGCTGAAATTTCTCGAAGGGTTTCTCTATGAAAACAATTTCGGCTCTTGAGCAGAATATAACAAGCCTTGCTGAGATTTTTGCAAAGCTTGTCAATGTGAGGTTTACATAGAAACGACTCATCTAATTTGTACAACCTCCTTGATGGGCCCCTCGGAAATTTAAGAGGACCGTTCGCCAGGGCCCTGTGGAAAATTTTAGTTATACTATAAAAGTTGTAAAGTGTCTTCCAAGGAGTATTCTACCACAAGAATTCTTTAAAACGGCATAGTAGCAGCCGAAATAGAAGCAAAGAATCTGTAGTACAAGAACGTGACCTGCTCTTCGTGCACAGAGGCATTCTTTCTTTGCCCAACCAGCAACGCAAAGGACCTTTCTGTCTTGCCTACTCCCATATAAGAAATGAGGGTTCACCTCCTTCTCTCTCTTTTTTTTGCAAAACACCTAATGCACCTTTCTTCAAGTTTTTTTATTTAGATCACGACAACGGCATAATGCATCCATGTTACATTTACAAGTCGAACTGCAATGAGTTTGTTGACATGATGGCAGATAATTAATGTAAGGAGATGGATCGTTGCGAAGGTGCATGAAGCTAAGCATTGGTCCCTCGTCAATTCCACGCCTTACGTCTCTCATGTTGCCTAGCTTTCTGTTTTCCTTTGGTGCAGGCTACATGGTGACGTTCACAAAAGATTTACAGATGTTAGGCCCTTCTCGCATGCCCGTCTTGTACGATGAATTACTGTGGCGGTTAGCACTGGTAACATTAGTAGCCACCCTAACCGTGATTACGCAGCAACATGGCATCGCCCATGCAGCCCAGACCACCCGCTTCAATCTCAATTTGCCCGTTTACTAGCTGTACGCCCTGACAGCAACAAATAAATAGTAAAATCCATCACTGCGTAGTCTCATCTCATGCTGAGGAGAAAGCATTAGGTATTTTTTTTTGTTCTTATTGAGATCAGCTGTTTGTTTTGGCACTGCTAGGACTACACAGGCAATAAAAGTGGTTCGGTTTCTATTTAGCAGGTGGCACCACAGCAGTAGCAATGGTGATGCATTGACGATGCAGAATGCTACGAAGGCGTCATTGTTCACTGCATCATTAATTCCTACTCTGCTGTAGTAGGGTACGTGATGACAGTGGTGCGCAAACGCCAAATACACGCTGAGCAGATGGCGCGGTGCATGTGAACATTTATCAGGGCGTTCACTTTTACTAAAACTGGCTAAGGAGGCTGTATTGAACTGCTCAGATAGCGTGTCGATGAAGCGAAGCCCCACAGTAGCATTCATGGAAACGCAGCCTATAGTTCCAACGTAGGAACATTTGTTGCGTCACTGCTCCAACAGTGGCTGATGTATCGAAAGGATGGCAAGCAGACGCTGAGCAGCTGACGCAGCATGGATGAACACATCTTGAGAGGAATTCAGCCTTCCTATTGGCTAAGAAGCCCTGCCGCTGCCCCAGTGCTGCAAGGAACTACTGAGATGGAGTATAACTGGCAAATCACATTGTTCAGCATGAAAGGTTGGGCAGTGGCAGAGAAGGTGCGTTGCAGTGTCGTCACATCCGCAAAAAATAGCATGCGGCACATTTGCATTGTTTACATTACAGCACATGACCCCTAGCACGAAATTAATAATTGCAATACGTCGAGCAGTGATATAACTTTTAAGCTGTTCCCTAGCCTCCCCTCTTCGTAAAGAGTAAAATGTGCAGTGACAACACTGGAAACAAACAACACGTGTACAAAGCAAGGAAAGCTGGTTTGACACAAAACCCATACTGAGAGGCAAAGAGCACAAATGACCAGCAGTGCTTCTGCACTGTTTACTTCAGAGCACATGCATAAAAAGCACCCTAAAGAGCTTGTAGTGTGTGTCCAACTCAGCAGCTGCTTAGCTACAAGAAAGTTCGGCCAAGGAGAAGGAGGTTTCATTATTTTCAATGTATGTGTACAAGTACGGTTTGTTTCCGCCTCCTTAAATTTTGGTTTTGGCATCCTTGAATTTTGGGTCTAATGTTCTGTACAAACCGTTCTGTATGCACGGTTCACTTCAGAGCATATGCATATCGCATAAAACGAATACTTATACGCCTAGCACCACTGTGACGCATTGCGCGTATACATAACAGTACCCTTCACCTCGTACAGTAAGAACCTCAGCACTCAAACGCTCTGTACGTGTTCGCGGTGACCAAGGCGCATCGCAGCCCCCAATACAGCTCACATGAAGCAAGGCACAAACAGCACATTACGAATGGCTGCGATGACGCGACAATAAAGCTAATCGGTACAGGTCATATGGTCCCTTCTTAAACACAAACCAGCACTGCACAATGCACATACACGTATGAGCTTCGCAGCGATGAAGCGCGTACACACAACACCTAGGTACACCGTATACGCTGAGATGGGCGACCGCACTATATTCGTTCTGGCGCGTACTGAATGCATGCGTCATGCTTAGAATGCGCGTGCATGTGATGGCCTTCGCGTTTGTACTGCTGGTACTCCACAAGCGAAATACGGCCCAACACACACCAAATCGCCGGTTTCATTGCTTCCGACGCTCGCGTAAAACAACACATTTCCATCTGCTGCCGTTGACGATCGCACGCACTGAAGAGGCCAGGCAGGGTACATCGGATTGCTGCGTTCGACGACTATCTCCGCGAGTGCTCGATAACTCTTGCAATGATCCCACAAAAACACAAAAACACAAAAACGACAAAAAACAAACTGCCACAGCAGCCTAGGCGCCTAGGCCTCGCGCTTCGCTTCGAACCAGCGTCATGTTTGTGCGGTCGCCGCATACATGCTGCATAGTGGAAAAAGTTCACGACCGCCTCTCGTGACGTCAGAGCGGCCATTTTAAGCTGACCGCGCGAGGGCGGTGCGGCTTGCGGCGATGGGCGGCTCGAGCGTGTACAGGCCCTAACAGGTTTGCCCGCTTGCGGACTCGCCTCTCTCTCCGCTCGTTTCGCCCCCGACGCCAGCTGGCGCAAAGGCACCGGCAGCGGCTGTCGCACCTGAAGAAAAGCTCTGGGTGGACAATGGGGCACGAGATAGCGCGTCAGCTACCATGTTGGCACTCAGATGTAGTGCCTCTTCGTGCCGTGTCGCTCTATCCCGATGGGGATTTTGAGTCGACAAGAGCAAGCATAGCCCCCCCCCCCCCCTCGAGCAAGTCGATATTACCGGCAAAGTTAGGGGGCGCTATCCCGGAACGGCACCAAAATTCAACATGGCCACGACAAAATTTTCCCGCAAAAAAAAGAAGCGCAGTGGGAATAGCATTAAAATTTTATTGAACATGAACTTTAATAAGCCAAAGATGTGTTAGTGGTGTTTATCACTCTCAAAACCACCGAAAGAACTACAGAAAGAGCGCATCGACGCTGCACCGGCGCGTCGCCGCTACCGGCGACACGAACTTTGGTTATGCAGCTTCTATTCCAGGCAAAATTATGTCCGCTAGAGTAAAGTGACGCGTAATGTTCACTTTATTAAAAACTATGTCCACGGTGACACGTTTAGCACTAATGAGAGTTCCGATACAAGTGAAGCTCAGCTGCAGGGCATGGCTACCGACGGCGGACAGCGAACCGCGGCTCGGCCATGCTCGCATCGCAGCTGGTGGCGCCACAAATACCAGCATGTTTTCTTCATCGTGTGAAATTATTGCGAGGAGAGGGTAAAGCGGCAACGACGGTAACAAAACATTGCTGCTTGGGAGCGTCGGCGGTTCGTGCTGAAGCGCCATCCGCTACAGATTCGAAGTGAACTGAAAAAGGCCTAGCGACAATATCGGTGGCGAGTGATAGCAGCGGTGAAGCTGCCGGCGATGCCAGAGCGTAGCCGCGACCACTCCTCTGTCGATCGCCAAGTGGTCACGTTGCTGTGCCGCAGGGAACTCCTCTGTGCCGTGCGAGAGGCAGATCTCGCCGTCGGCCGGCGGTCCGTGAACTACAGACCGCCAGCCGCAGTTCGCCCCGATGCACTCGTATGCCCACGGGGGCGCCCGGGTACGACCATGATTCGATGAAATGGCTCATCGGGGCGCCCTGATGCTCACCGGTGCGATAAGCCGAATTTGCCATTATTTTCGCGGACTGGATGTGGCAGGCCAGTGTTGGTGCGGAGCAGGAGGAGGGGGGGGGGGGCGCTTTCCCGGAACGGCGCGGAAATTTGAAATTAGCAGTGAAGTTAGGGGGGAGGGGGGGCGCTTGCTTGGAATTTTACGGTAGTGCCGAGAGCGCGGCTCCAGGATCGCGTACGCGGTCTAACCGCTACGTGGCGAGCAGAACTCCACGCCATATGGACCCGGACCAACCAAAGACCACAATGCATACGGACCAGGACTCCGAAAGTCAAATGGAGGCAGTCACGAGTGTTGATGACGAATTTCTCTCGCCTGACGAGGTGAATAACGAGGATACCGCCACCGACGCCGAGAACGCCGAGAACATCAGAAAGCAAGGTCAGTGGCAAATTGCATTATCACTACGAACGCGCAAGAAAATCAGAAAAGAAGCGCGGACCGCCGAGTTGAATGGTGGGGTCAACCACCCCATCCACCAGGCAGGGGTGGAGCAACGCACCGGAGATAGGTGCGTCGTGCTTGCACAAGGACAACGGGAGCGCCCTAGCTCCGGAGGAAGAAGCGACGGGGCACGTGACGAAATACCTCCTACAGGAGAGTGAGCTATGAGGCGACGCACGGTGGAAAGGGGCCGCCTGCGCCGAAAAGCACCCCCTCTACCCAAGAATGACATGAAAATCATTATTAGACCAAACCAGGATTGGCGATTCGGGAATTGCGGACGCATGGAGTATCCAGAGCCATAGTCCAGGCATGTGGCGGACCTACAAACATCACAGGAGACGATTTCTTGCTGCGGATACGGCCGGGCTCTAACATCGTCATAGCAAGCTCACCCGAAGAACGAACAGCGGAACGGATCCTGAATATCAAGGAGCTGGAGCTGCGAGGCAACAGACATTCTGTAAACACATACATCTCCACGCCCGACAACCTACTTAAGGGAGTCATACATGGGCTGGAGCCTGGAACTACAGAAGACGAACTCATCAACAACCTAAGAGTGCGGACGCAAGGGGTACGAATACTCTACGCACGTATGCTTGGCAAATCGAGGACGGCAGTGCTGACGTTCGATGGCCCCATAGTGCCAGGCTACGTATACTAATACGGTGGCGAGACGCATATGTACACCCTACCAACCCACTCGACAATACTGCAAGATATGCCAAAAATCAAGGACATAGGACGGATGTCTGTCCAACACCAACTAACAAGGCTTGTGCGAAATGTGGCCTACGCGACCCACCAGCGGACCATGAGTGTGAACCCGAGTGTGCCCTGTGCGGGGGATCTCATCCTACAGCGGCACCAGAGTGCACCCAAAAACTGAAACGCGTCCCGCAAAGGGGAAGACAGCGTGTGAGACAACATAACCACCTCACAGGAACCCCCAAGAAGGAGTGGCTTAGTTCAGACCGAGAGAGCTCTGACTCGCAGGAGAGGAACCGCTCGCGTACCAGATCGACCTCCCGAGGCCGATCCAACTCCTGGGGCAGAAAACAAGAGGAGAAACAAACCACCAACCAACAGAAGAACAAGAAACAATCTCCAAAGAATGAAGGCGACAAAAACAAGGTGAGCTGGTCAGCAATAGCCTCCAAACCTACACCTCAAACAACTGCACAGATAACGCGCCTAGAACGAGAGCTAGAACTCATGAGAGTTCGCTTAGGCGACTTAGAGCGTGAGAATGCGATACTAAAGCAAATGCAGTCGCTGAAACAGAACACACAGGCTAAACAGGCACAGTCAGAGCAAGCTTCGGGGCAAGCTGTACCAGCAGCACAAAAGCGCCCTATTTTACAGGAAGAAAGGCTAACGGTCGAAACACTCCAGACACAAATCCGAGAGACTTTCCAAAAACTATTACCTTCAATAGCAGAACAGATCACCCAACAGGTGTCAGCCCAAATAACACAACAACTAACAAAACAAAGGACTGAGTTTGAAGTGAAGTCAGACAAAAAAACTCCAGGCTCAGCAAATTGAAATCATGAAAACGGTGCATAAGCAAATCACCGGAGCTAACATTAGAGAGAGAGCCGAGAAGCCATACGCCAGACCAGGGCTAGCAGCTATTGCACAAGAACGCAACCATGCCTAAACATAAACCAACTATAAAAGAAAATTGCGAAATCTGGCAGTGGAACTGTCGTGGATACCGGCGGAAAAGGGGACTTTTAACACAGCTGGGGAGCTCACAGAGTGAGCCACCAACTGTCATAGCCCTCCAGGAAGTGGGATCCCCTCCAAACCTTCAGGGATACGAGGTGTACACACACTCGGATTCGGAGAAAGCAATAGCAACTTTGGTAGCGAAATAGATTACGGCAATCAAACCCGATCCTTTTACCGACACGGATATCAAGCATTTGCTAATAGAAATCATATATAAAGGCCTGAGCAAAAAGAGTGCCTTTATACTAAACATCTACAGTCCACCAAGCCAGAGAAAGTCAAAGTTTGACAGCCTCCTGCAGGAAACTGCCCGCCTGGTAAAGGGAAGACCACTAGTAATAGTAGGTGACTTCAACGCCAAAGATCCTATTTGGGGATACCCTAAACAGGACGCTAAGGGCAGAAACATTCTATAACAAACGGAACAGCTCGACATGACAATCATAACGGATCCTGCAGTGCCCACTAGACAGGGCAACAGTGTGAGCATGGACACCAGCCCTGACCTCACGATAGTGCAGAATTGTCAAGATGCGCAATGGATAAACACCCTAAATGATTTAGGCAGTGACCATTACATCATCAGCACCACAATTCGGACTGAAAAAATCAAACGACGCATAGGAATAGCCAGAATTACCGACTGGGTGAAATACCGCCAGATGCAAAGCCAAGGAAGCACCACAATCGATGATTTAGGTAAATGGTGCGAAAGTTTAAGAACACAAAAGGATGAAGTCACAAAAGAACTAGCCCGCACATGTGAGATACCTGAGATATACCCTCACTTACTGCATCTCTGGAAGGCACGCAGAGGACTCACGAAAAGACTGAAGCGACCAAAACAGAACCGGAAGCTAAAGGTACGCATTGCAGAAGTCACCCGCAAAGCGGAAGAGTACGCAACGCAACTAGCTATGTCCAATTGGGAACGCTTCTGTGACTCCCTTAATGACACTCTGAGTACCGCAAAAACTTGGCGCATACTAAGAGCAATTATAGAACCAACCAAAACCAAGAACGAGGGCTGTAAAGCGGTGGAACGGTTAATCCATACGTACCCAGGGACGGAACAAGAACTCAAAAAAGAATTATATAACAAGTGCTTCGGAACAGACCCATCTCCCCCACCCTGCGAGACCAAATACGGGGGGGGGGGGCGCCTCACCCTGAACTCGACGAACCCATCTCCATCGAAGAAGTTAGAGCTGCCATAGCGAAAATGACCCGAAACACAGCGGCAGGCAAAGACCGGATAACTAACACCATGATTAGAAACCTAAGCGATGAGGCTTTACAGGCATATACTACATTTATAAACGAACATTGGCAACAAGGTACAATTAGAGGGCAGTGGAAGCACGCTCAAATAGTTTTAATTCCCGAGCCTGGTAAGAAATTAGCAATTAATAACCTTAGACCAATCTCTCTAACTTCCTATCTGGGGAAATTATTTGAAAGAATAGTCAATTCTAGATTACAAAACTACTTAGAAGACAATGAAATCATTCCAGACACTATGTTTGGATTCAGACCCAAGCTCTCAACTCGAAACATCCTCTTACAGTTGAAGGATGAAGTCCTGACAAATATACCAAGATCAAGCGAACATGTTGTCATGGCCATCGACATAAAGGGAGCTTTTGATAACGTAAGCCACCAAGGAATACTCGATGGCCTGACTGAAACAAATTGCGGAGAGCGGATATACAACTATGTTCGCAGCTTTTTAAACCAACGTACCGCTGAGATTAAATTTGGTACAGTAGAAATCAAGACATTCAAGGCACCCAACAAGGGCACACCCCAGGGCGCAGTGATCTCGCCAACGCTATTTAACGTGGCGATGATAGGCCTTGCAAGGAAACTACAAGCCATCCCGGGTATCCAGCACACCCTATAGGCGGATGACATTACAGTCTGGTGTGTCACTAGGTCGCTACGTGAAAAATAACGATTACAAGCAGTTGTCTATGTAATCGAGACATACGTGCGAGCCAGAGGGCTGCAATGCGCGTCAGAGAAATCGGAGATTATACGAGCCCGCAGAGGCAAAGGGAATCGTAACGTCCCGACGGACCTTGCCCTTAAACTGGAAATCAGACTTGCAAATGATACAATACCCGAGAAGACCACAATCCGGGTGCTAGGCATGTGGCTACAATCAAATCAACACTGCCAACACGGGCTTAACCTCATCAAGACGGCAACACAACTCACAAGAATGATAAAGCTGGTAGCCACGAAAAGGACGGGGATGAAGGAATCAGACACCCTTCGCCTAATAAGAAGTCTGGTGGTTAGCCGCTTCATTTACACCTTGCCGTGTTACCATCTAACGAAAACAGAGAAAGATGCGATCAATTCGTGCTTAAAGAAAGCATACAAGATCGTCCTACTAATTCCGCAATGCGCCTCAACCGAAATGCTCATGTCTCTCGGGATTCATAATACATTAGAGGAACTGGCAGAAGCTCAACTGATAACTCAAAGAAACAGACTCGCACAAACGACCAAGGAAACTCCTTGGCAGACTCGGGTATCGCGAGCTCCTAGAAAAACACAACCAAGCTAAATCCATTCCCACAAGAATCAGAAACAGCATCAAAGTGGCGCCCATACCTAGAAATATGGACCCAATTCTACATGCAGCCAGAAGAGAAGCCAGAGCTGCATGCATTGAGAAAACGCACGGAGACAAACCAAACTCCCGCTTCGTGAACGCGGCAAGATACCCAGGCAGGCGGAAAAGAGCAGTAGCTGCTGTCACTGACTACGTGGGCAGAGAAATCACTAGCGCCTCCACTCACAACGCCGCTATCGTGGAAGCAGAAGAAGTTGCAATAGCCCTTGCTATCAAAGCGACGGAAGCAAACCAACAACAAATAACCATCCTATCAGACTCTCAAGCGGCATGCAGAAGCTACCTCAGGGGACGAGTATGCACCGCAGCCTATAGGATTATACGAGATATGAAACCCCGAGCCAAATTTCACCTTTTATGGGTACCCAGTCATGAGGGAATCAAGGGAAACGAAGAGGCTGACAGAGTAGCTCGTGCGCATGCTACACACCACGGGTGCTCACAGGCCGCCTCTGACGACCTGATCCCGATTGACCAGAACTACTCCGCAATTTTAAACTATCACAGAGGAAATAGATTGAAACTACCACCCCTAGATAAGAATCTCAGTAAGGAAGAACAGGCTATATGGAGAAAGCTGCAAACCTATACATATAACAACCTGCACATTCTTCATAAAATTCACCCCGAAAGATATACGGACACATGCCCATGGTGCGGGGCCACGCCAACCTTAGATCACATCTCATGGACATGCACGGCATATACAGAAAAGACAAACACAGAAATTACGGAGCATATACAATGGGAGGCGGCGCTGTCCAGCTCACAGGAAGAGGTCCAAAGGGCCACCATCCGACAAGCAAGACGGCGCGCGGAAGCCAGTGGGGCCCTTGCCTAGGGGCTCCACCCATTGAGCGTTTTATTTTTCAATAAAGTTGTTCTATCTATTTCAGCTCCCTGCCGGGGTCGGCTCGCCGCTTGGCCAATAACGAGCGTCTCCCTCCGCGATGCGCTGGGTCGAAAAGCGTCCCTGCGCTTGCGTTTCGGGCGGTGGTGCAGCACAGGCTGCCCGCCTCCCGTGCGTGTAGGGATCGAGAGCGCGTGTGCTCCAGTACCCAAGCGCACCCGCTTGCAGCCGCAAAGGCAGCTTGGACGGGTTGTTGCCGTTGGGGAAAGGGCTCAGGCCCTCTCCACGCACAGCTCGGCTCAAGGGCCTCGCTGGCGGGCGGCGGTGGGCGATAGGCGCGCGCCGCCCGCCAGCGCATTGAATGTCACCTTGAATGCGCTTTGCCTCGGCGGCCATTTCCTCCAGATTTCGGAAGCGGCCGCCGCGCAGGTACGCCGAAAAGATCGGATGTGCCTGCCTGATCACCAGTTCGACGCGTTCCTCGTTCAAGGCATTGGGCTCGGCGACTAAGAAAAGCTCTTCCATCGCCCGTACGTACTCCTGAAGCGACTCATCAGGAGCCTGTGTACGTAGCCCAAGCTCTCGCCGCATCCTACTCTTGTAGTCAGCGGGTAGGAATTCACGCAGGAATGCCGCGCGGAACTCCTCTAGGGTTGTTGCACAGCGTCCGGAAAGCCTGTACCACCTAGCCGCCGTGACAGTGAGTGCAACAGGGACGACGCGTCCGAGGACCTCGTGATCGTTCAAACCCAGAGCTCTCTGGTAGCGTGCGAGGGAGTAACAGTAATCCCTGGCACTGAGCAGGTCACCGTATCCGCTGTAGGTCGGGACTGCTAACAGCGTATAGCGGGATGAGCGCATTTCGGAACAGCCGACAGCGTTTTAACTGCCCCAGAGAGCGCCTGGATCATTTCGGCGGCGTTATGCAACAGCGTCTGTGTGCCTGCTTTGGTCCAAAGGGAGCCGTTGGCGCGTTAGCGGCGCGGTCGAGCAAGGATGAACTGACGTCCAGCTCGATCAGTGGCGTGGTTTCCACAGGGATACCGGCCGGCGCGCCGCCGTCCCCAGAGCAAAATGGGCTCCTAGCGGGGTGCGCCTGCTGTCGTTCACAGCTGCCATTTGAGGCAGCTATACGTGAATTGCTTAGGCCGCTTTCAGCCAGCGTTGACGGAACAGGCGCGTGCTCGATCGGTGTGCCACTGGGCGCCACCGAATGTACTCCAAAGGGAGACGTATGAGCGAAATTCGTGGTCGCCGTGTTGTAATTACCACAGGGGGGCGCCGCATTTCACTGGTTTTGGCTGTTCAATTGAGAAGCAGCCAACGGGCAAAAGTCGGAGAGGGTTAAGGCCCTATTTCCGCGCTGCGCTCCGTTTACTGCCGAGGGAGTCAATGATCGGGAGAGAGAGAATAAACTTCATTACAATATCGTGGAGACCAGTTGTGCCTCGAAGGTGGAGCCCTTAGTCCGGGGCAGCCACCGCCTTGGCACGGTCGACTAGCCATTGCTGGCCAGTCGCCGTCGCGTCGGTCAGCCGCTCCTCCCAGGAGGTGAGGGTGGGGTGTGGAACGGAAGGGACGTGGGGAATATCTTGGCAAAGCCAGACCATATGCAGTAGGGTGGGATGGTCACCGCAGTGCGGGCATTGAGCTGGACCAGGGGAGGGGTAGAGGTAGTAATAGAAAAGGTGCGTCGGGAAAGTATTCGTCTGTAGTTGTCGCCAACAGACAGCCTGCCGGCGAGTAAGGGAAGGATGAGGTGGGGGGTAGTGTTGCCGAGTTAGTCGTATCTCAGCAAGTTGGGATGCGTACGAGAAAGGTTGCGGTCGGATGATGGCAGAGCGATCCCCAGCGGCTCGGTGTGAGAGTTCTCGGGCCAGCGCATGAGCGCGCTCATTACCGGGGATCGCTGCGTGCCCAGGCACCCAGACCAACCGAAAAGTATGCGAGGTGGATGATAGGAAGGACTCTAGTATGGACGTGGTAGTAGGATGTTAAGTGTTGAAAAGAAAACGCCGACAAGCCGCCTGGGAGTCTGTGAGAATATGAATGGGGGTAGAAGGAGGGAGAGAAGAGGTGGAAAGGATTGCCCTAGCAATCGCGCGTTCTTCCAGGAGGGAGACGTCGGTTAATGTACGTTCCGAGGCTGCGAATACGGTCATGAGATCAGAGTCCACTACTACCGTGACTCCCCCGCGTTCATCCGCTGGGCTGGCGTCAGTGAAGAGCACACGAACAGCGCTGCAGCCCACGGGATATTCGCGCCGCAAGTAACGCGACCGATGATCCCGGCGGGCAGTATGGCGAGTAGGGTCCATATGGCGGGGAATAGGAGATACCGTGAGCTTGGCACGCGCTGCTGGGGAAAGGCCCGTAGATGTAAGGACACTAGGGCTGGGTGGGTAACCAAGTGAACTAAGAAGATTCCGTCCCTGAGGTGTAGAACTCAAGCGCGTCAGCTGGGCGGCCTGGTGGGCTTCTATAAGTTCCTCTAACGTGTTAGTCACCCCAAGTCGCTCCAGGTTAAGGGTAGCCGTGTGTATAGGAAGGCCAAGTGCAAGTTTCTGCGCTTTCCGTAGTAGGGTATACATACGTGCGCGTTCAGTGCAAGTTAGGTTGTGATAAGGTAGGTGGTATAGTAGGCTTGAGTGTATCAAGGCCTGTACAAGGTGTAAGGCATCAGCCTCTTTGAAGCCATGTCGGCGGTTAGACACCCGCCGAAGCATATGCATGATTTGGTTACATTGGGTGGTAAGTTGGCGAAGGGTGTGTGTTGCTTTGGCGTTGGCTTGTAAAGTGAAACCAAGCACCTTTAGGGACGATTTACGTGGAACGGGTTTCGCATCTAATGTTATGTTAGGAGACGTCTTTCTGTCCGCGAGAGTGTTTTGTGACGAGTGGCTCCGACTTGGCAGGGGAACATGTGAGACCCCCACGCCGGACGTATTGCTCTATGGTGGTAGCTGCTTCCTGCAACTGGGTTTCAATGTGTCCGAGGGAGCCTGTCGTAACCCAGACAGTGATGTCGTCTGCGTAAAGAGCATGACGAACATCCGAGATCTGATCGAGGAGGGGAGAATGATCGGGTGCGCTGCGACATCGCACTGCTTAGCATTCCAAAGGGAGCCGTGGCAGACGAATGTGCTCGTGTGCACTGTTCGGAGAGGGCTCTGGCCTCGTTTTCAAACAACGCTACTGCTCCAAAAGGAGCTGGTACGTAGCGCCTAGTATTGCCGTTCCCACAGGGGGTCGTTACAAGCGAGGGTGCAGGAGTACGCTGCTCAAGGGAGGGCCTGGCCCCGTTCTCGAGCAACGCGGCGTCTGCTAGCACTAACAAAGGTCACTATAAAATAAAAACAAACTTCATATCCGAAATAAGCACCTGAACCTTCAGGTGCTTATTTCGAATATGAAGTTTGTTTTTATTTTGGTTTTAGTTTTATGCTAGCTTAATTTTACTGAAGATAGCAAAAAGTTCTTCAGATATTGCTAAATGGGTTCTGCATGATTTAAAGGGACAGACAATCATTCAGAATGTGAATTGAGATAGCCCCGAGGATGAAAAGGTCGTTTCTTATATTGAGTGAAACGAGCACTTTTTACTCATTAAATTAAGATTATTATTTTGAATTCACAGCAAATCGTGAATAATTACCTTTGGCGCTCACGCGGCAAAAGCATGACACAAAAAATAAAATGCCTATCATGTGACCTTCTATTAGGGTACGTGGCTCCTTGGCCTTTTTTAATTTTGTTCAAATGCACAACATATTCTTTTGTATTACAACTTGCAATGTACAGTTAAATTTTCGCTGGTTATGAGTAGAAAAGTGGCGCCATGGCCTGCGAGATCGTGCGGCACGTGTTCATTCTCGAAAACCACAGCCAAAAGAGGGCACCACATTGTTACTAGCTAGCAATAGGATTTGCAGCACCCACAGATGCAGCAACTTTTTATTTTCGGACGGGGCACAAGAAAGTAGAAGTGCAGATGGTTTATGAAAGGTGCACTCACTCCTGCGAAAACCACCCACCATTCTGCGTTTTCAATTTGCGAGGCAGATCTCACTTATCAGTGTTGCTGGCGTCAGGGCTCCTACTATTTCTCTGGAGATCGCTCAGATCGAAAAATCTTGCTTGCAGAATTTCTATGTGCATTTGGAAGTAACTGCTGCAGGTATACACACTACTGAGGATGAGCGTTTCATTGCATAATAAAAAAAAACAGGGCCTTTAAAAACAGGTTGTCAGTCAAGACCAACCTTTTCGCGGTCAACCCTAGAACAAGTGTTGTAATATTTCAAAGACGACTTGGAGTTCACTCAAGATAGCTACCACTATTGCGCTGTTTCGCTCTTGCTTTTGTGACTAACGCGGGCTGCAATTTTGTAGCGATGTATTTCGCTTATGCTGATGTCTTTCGTTCGCCCTTGAATATAGTTATGTTTTTTGACCGCAATTGTGTGCAACTGTATTGCTTGAAAATTTGAAAATGTAGAAAGACAGCCTGCATTGAAATAATCGATGTAATCTGGCAAATAAACACTATCATGAGAACTTCTGCAGCAGGTAAATACTGCATTTGGGAATGCTCGCAGAAATGCCCTTGCATATAAAAGGGGCAGCCGCCTGGTGGTGGAAACATCTTGGGATATGAGCCCATCCAAATGAAATATTGTGGTTCATTCATGGCAGCATTGCAAAGCGACACCCACACTGAAAGACCGTAGAAAGAGTGCACACCTCATCGGTACTTCTTTCTCCACCTGTGTTTGCAGAGACTGTCGATTTATAAATGCTTCATTTACTAGGTCAGCAACAGAACATAGATCCGAAATTCGCTGAGATGTTTTAATGACCACACAAACTTTTTTGTTTTGTGAGCTTTATGAACCGTACCAGTTTTTCCTTTGCTCTGCTCGCAGCCCGGGAAAAACGCCAGCTCAGCCTCGCCCCCGTGCTCTGCTCAACTTAGGCCGTGGCGTGCTTCTCAAGCACAAGCCAACCCTGGATGCTCACATGGTTCGGATGGCATCGATAAATGAGGCGCGCCACCAGGCAGAGTACTGCACTGAAGAACAGCAGGAGAAGAATCGTGATGCTCCACTGCCCCCCCCCCCCCCCCCCACACACACACACGCACATCCCACCCGGCCGTCCGCACATCATCAACCGGTTTCCTTTGCGGCCGCCCATGGAGGTAGTGATGTGCCGCTTGGAGCTACTGCAGCAGGAACCTCTGTCCCTGCCTTTGCCGAAGAATACTCCGCTACTTAAGCTATTCCAGGACTCAAGCGGTGTCCTCAACGACTACTGGTCTGTGCCACCATTTCACTCTTTGAATCTGTCAGCGAGAGGCTAACTCTGCTACATCCTGCTACATTTTGGCAAGATGAGAAATCTGCGCCTATTCTGTACCGAAAGGGTTGCCTGGGTTTTCAAGAACGGAACTATACACCCTTGAGTGCCGTTTTACCGCATCATCTAAAGTGAAATTGCATGAACCAGTGACTGCGTTAGTTCCACGGTGGACCTAGTCAAGGGATCGTACTGCTGTTTCGTCTGTGCGTTACCGTCTATATTCAATCCCTTTCACCAAGAGGCGTACAGGTTGCTTAGGCAATGGGACAGCCGCGCTTTTCAGGTGGTAGTGAGTGATCGCGCTGGCGCAGACCCAGGCCCTGCACTCCTGTATGACCGAATATAAAATGGTGACCGAAGTTTCGGACACTGTATGGTGTCTCGCTCGATTATTCGAACATACGCGCACATTGGCGTGGACATGGCGACCGTGATAAATATTTTGTTATTCGATTTGTTGCCCCCACTTTTCTTGGCATGGCGATTTCTTGGCGTAAAAATGGCGTCGACTGGGCACCGAACGGCAACTGTCGCCGCTAAATACTGGCAAAGCGCTGCTGGTTAAACCTTGCTGTATTGTACGGCCTTGACAAAAATTGCTGCCAGCAGACGCGGTGGCGGGCAGGTCGTCGTAATGGCCTCCAGTATGACCGGACCAGTAAACCGCTTCGGTAATTAGAAGTAAGATCACAGGCTAGACTGGTGGCCGGAAGCAGAAATTCAGTCCACGGGTGACGTGCCGGCAACTACCGCGAACAACTTTGCGAAGTTTGATTTTGCACTAGCTAGATGGAATGACGAACGCTCGCGTGTAGGCAGGAAGCTCCAAACTGAATTCCCTGATCACAGCCTAATCTGACAGCATTACATGTGCACAGTCAACGGTCACGCGCATATCTGTACTTTGAGACTGTGCGCGACGAGCAGAAGCGAATCGCTACGGCAGTGTCGACCATCGCACTATTTCAAGTAAATGGTTATCAGGGAATTACAGCACAGGGGAAAACAAAGCACTTTATTATACCGCTGGCGGTAACTTAAATAAGTGCTGCCGTCTTAAAGAATAGATTTATAGTCGCAGGATCATGCGAGAGGTTTCCAAAATAATTCTGAATTCCGCTTGCAGCACGTCCAAGTGCTTCCGTGCTTTTCAAGCACATCTTGGGACACCACCACTTGTAGCCCACAGTAAACACTACAATGAAAAGGGGGGGGGGGGTCATTTTTAGTGTTCGGGTTGAGTTTACGAACCAGTGACCACTTACTGCTTTCACATGCCCCGCCCACTCTAATAGCCCCATATAATATAGTTTGCAATTGCTTTCCTAAACTTGGTGCGAAAGCCCATTTTACTGCTCCGAAATGGATTTTTGGCTGCTCCGAAAGCTGCTGAGAAATGGGATGGGCCAGTAGCATCACTGATCTGTGGGTGTCCTATACATGACATGTACTGCATGTGTGTCCTCCAGCATCTGCCAACTGGGGCAATATGATGTCTGTTAAAAAATGAGCATCCTGATTTTCAAACACTTTTTTTTGTGTGCGAGTGGTTATATTGAGCAGAATAAAGTGATCTGTGCAAGTTTGTGCCCGTGAGCTGAAAGGCAAGGTGTTCTCTTTTTGCAGTAGATGTCTGTGTTCCAAGACGGGAGTGACATACGTGTTCCCCTACACTCAGTGGGCCAGTTATAAAGTTAACCGTGCAGTCATGTTGAAGGTGTACCGACTTGTTGTGCATGTCTCGGATTACATGACTGTGTAAGTGCTGCTATGCAATCATCTAGGAGTTCACAAACTGTGTGCCGCAGAACCTCGCACACTGGGAAGGCAGCTTGGGTACATCAAGGCCAGAAATTTTGGGAACCCCTGCTATAATCCATTGTTGTCTACCAGTTTTGTCAAAAAATTTAGGGTGGCAGACATCCCATTGCACAGAGACTTGACGTACAGTGCGGTGCAAGCAGAAGTACAAGAATTAAGGCATCGTTGATGTCAAGGAATTGGGCACAGAGTAGCACGGTGCATGAGCACTGACTGCATGGTGCTGGTTTGGTGGGCTAGTGATAGTTGTCCCATTAAGCTTGTTATCCTGCTGAGGCTCAAGTTTGCATTCTTGTTGTGCAACTTTAATTGTATAAGGTTCTTAATCGATATTCTGGCCTTTTGGGTAATGCCAGTGGAGCATAATCTATGGCTTCCTGTGGGAATCTTAAGTAGGGGGATGCGAGCATTATGCAATACAGTAATTAGTGTTCCTGATTCTGAGATTTCTAAAATTAGCCTTGGTGTTCGTTTTTCTTCGTGTTTGATATTGTCATAAACTGTTACGATTCCTGCAGGTATCATTGGACTAGAAAGTGTGAAATGTGTACATACCAAGGGTTGCTAACAGGGGCGCAGCTAGAAATGTTTTTCGGGGGGGGGGGGGCGGGGTTCACCGACCCGACCAGGGGGGGCAGGGGCAAGCGTCCGCTTTCCTTTACGTGACGTGATCGATAATAAAGAACGGTAGTTCGAGCAGACTCTATACATGTATATCAAAGACATGGGACCCCCCTCCCCCACCCACCCCGCGTGCGCGTGTGCTTGTGAAGAAATTAAGTAAAAAGTAAAGTAAGCGCAGTAAAATACAATAAGTATGACGGGTACAGTGGGCGTTTGGAGCAACGGACTCTCATCGCGCCGCTGAATGAACCAGTCTTCGAAAACTCATCATTGAGACGACCCGCCCAATCGGAGAAGACATCGTTAATCGTTAATCTCCGTTAAGCGTCGATGGCGTCGTCCTCGTCAGGGATGAAGTGCGTTTGACTAGTCAAGGACGACTGGTCACACGTGAAAATGCACGTGTGACCAGGCTATACCTACTCACACAGCAATAGCTTGTTCGCTGCGTCTTTGCGCTAGAAAACTTAAATATGCGCGAAAATGCGTAATGCTTTTTTTCGTAGCTTTCGCCGCCCTGCTCCCTTAAACGAGTGTTGCATTTCCTGCGGCAAGTACATAGGCCGCTTTGTCTTCCACTGAGCGTGAACGTGCAGCCGTCATTTGCCTTTACGTCAACATATTCAGAATTGTACAGAATATTTCACCGTACAGCATAGATCTGGCATGTGTACGCAGTTTTAAGTAGAACGTGCAACTCATTTCTGATTCACTTATGCCGGCGCGAACAGGAAGCGGCCTCGTACCTCACAGAATCTCAACTGATCGGTGCACTAGTGATGCAGGAATGAACTCCGGTCTTGTTCACTGCATAGTGCACATAATCGATTTCTCAGGACGCGTGAACTCCGACGAGAACTTTCAGCGCTTGCAACAAGAGTTTACTTACGCTGTACTGCGCACAGAATACGTCCAACTTCGGCGATATTTCGCTTTTCGCTTTCAGGCAGGCTGATTGGCTGTTTTAGCAAAATTGGATGAGCTGATTGGCTGGTTGAGCCCGATGTCATTCGTCATTCAATTTTGCTCAACCAGCCAATCAGCGCGCGCCTGAAAGCGAAATATCGCCGAAGTGGAACATTTCAGAATACGGCCTTAGCAGTAATCCATGTAGTATAAACCGCATGCACACGGTCTTGCGCGCGACAGCGACAAGCGAGGCGATGGAGATGGCTGTCGCGTTCGCTCGTCGCCTACAAGTTGTACCGCATGCGAGCGACGACTTTGAGCGACGTCTCCCCCGTGTTGCCGGTATGAGGGCAGAGAATGCGTGCCGAAACTGGCGTGATGCGTGCTTTATTAATTTAAGTTGATGTGTTTTACTGTGAAGAGCAGCAGAAATATTTTTAAAGCTAGGTCTTGCACTAGGTTGTTATCCTTTCACGTATCAAAATTAAGTCGTTTGCTCGTTCTGTGCGACAATCGGTAGTACTCGACTGATTTACATCCTGTTCCGGATTCGCGCTATATGCTAGTCGCTCATAGCACTTCCGGGCGACGAGCGAAGAATTCTAGATTTCTCGAACCGAGCAATCGAGCGAAAATATCGAGCGATATGTTCGCGCGACGGTCCGTTTCGTCGCTCGAAGCCGTCGCTCGTCGCCGTCGCGCACAATATCACTCTCTTGCAGTTTGGGCTGTCTGCTGTCTGTTTCGTGCATTCTGTTGCGAGTCGGTGGAATTTCACTGCTGGCACGGAGGGCTTTGAGAGAAGGAACTGATTCAGCTCATCCAAGCTTTTGTCCTAAGCAAAATCACCTTCGCACTACCATATCTCTCACTTTCTAGGAAGGAAGCGGATACTGTAAACTGCTTGATCCGCAAAGTCGCTCTTGGTGTTCCGATTAGAGCATCCACACAGAGGGTGATGGCCACAGCCACAATTAATGCCTTTGAAGAATTAACCGAAGCACATCTATCATCGCAATATCACAGACTCTCCACCACTGAAGCTGGGCGTGAGATCCTGAGACAACTTCAATACGCTCTACCACTCAACGAGAACAAGTGACATCAACTTCCTCCGAACATACACGACCAATACCACATCCAACCCCTGCCCAGAAACATGGACCCCGAATTTCACGTCGAACGGCGGAAACTTCGAGCCAAGGCGCTACAACGCAGCTATGGACAGGCGGAAGGAGTCTACTATGTGGACGCCGCAGCGTATAACACTAAACATCGTTATGCTTTAGCGGTCGTAGACAAGCAGGGCAACACCGTTCGTTCAGCATCAGTCAAACCCACCTCAGCGGGCGACGCAGAAGAGGCCACCATTGCACTCGCATCGGGGCTACCTGATTGCGATGTCATCATCAGTGACTCGAAGACTGCTATCCGGAACTTTAGTAGCGGCTACATTACAAACCTCGCGCACTCTCTACTAGTCGCTCACCCGCCGAAAAACTACATCGCTCTCATCTGGACTCCAGCACATCAAGGACTACCTGGCAACGAAATGGCTCATGCCGCTGCTCGAGGATTCACGGACCGAGTGGGCGGAAATGTGGGCCTTACCCTAGAACCCAATGACTCCCAACAGACCAATAAAGATGCACTCATCACATTCCATGAAATTTGCACACATTACAAATACCAACGCCTAACGTATCCCCCTCTCTCTGTGTCGAGCATGCGCCAGAGAGAAATATTGTGGCACCAAGTACAAGCTCGCACTTTTCTTACCCCACGCACTTTGCGCTTATTCTTTCCCGACACATACCCGACACCCAAGTGTCGCTTCTGCCCTGTCCAGACAGCAGATCTCTCCCATATCATGTGGAAATGCCCCATCAAATATCCCCCCCCCGCAACCTCAAACCATTAATTAGTAGTGAGGAGCTGTGGGAGACTGCCCTGCGCAGCTCCGATCCTACCCTGCAGGACCGAGTCCTGAGGTGGGCTGAGGAGGTAGCGGAGGCCCCTACCACGACTGGTAGACGGACGTCTGGCAGCAGAAGGTCCTAAGACTGGAGCACACAGACATCCCTCTCTCCCCCCAGCCCCTCCCCTTTCTTAAAAAGGGAAAGAAAAGTTCATTCATTCATTCACTGCGGGCATCAACCCCTTCATGTGTACATTGCTGGCTTGGGATTCAACAACACAACTACCAGCCTTCCGTAGGGGCGCAATCACACACAAGAGACGTTTCGCGCGCAGACTAAGATACTGCGCGAGCGCGACCTTACCGGCCATGGCGGAAGAAAAATATAGGAGGGAGCATTACGTCACGCAGCCAGCCTTGGCAAGGGAACGCTTCGTGTAGCCAGCGGTGGCCCAACACGTGACCTCTTGCGTCAAGGTCACGGAGAATCGAGATTTGCAGAGACGTTTGGTTACGGGTAGTTTTTATTCGGTACGGACTCGGCCGGCAGCTGCTCACATGCAGGAAGGAAAAAGATTGTTTCTTGTTTTGTTTCTCTTTGCTTGGTTTTGTTTCTGTTTATTTCAAGAGTTTCAAATGGTTTCTAATTGGCATTGAAAAAAAATCAACCGGGAGTACTAAAACCTACCGCGCGCTCTGACGTATCCTCCGTGCTGTGACGTTTTTATCACGTGTTGAGCCACCACAGTCGGCGACAATCGCGTTGCGGTATGCTCCCGCTTATATTTTTCTTCCTCCATGTTACCGGCATCTGAAGGGAAGCGGCAGAAATGTATACCCGCGAATCTTTCCGCCAGGGGAGAAATGAGTGCTAGTGTTTAAGGCGGAACTTTACCAGTGGACATGTATAGTCGGTAAAGTTCTCTTTTCTCGCATCCAGGGTCACCACCCGAACTCTGCTGAGTGCGTCGCTTCCTCGCAATACGATATGATCATGAGAGACGCCGTAGTGGAGGGCTCCGGAAATTTCGACCACCTGGGGTCTTTAACGTGCACCTAAATCTAAGCAAATGGGCCTCGAGCATTTTCGCCCCCATCTTAAATGCGGCCGCAGCATTTGTTGCTTCATTTGTTGCTTCATTAGTTGCGCATTTGTTGCTTCAGAATACGGCGGCCGCATTCTCGCCCAAAAGCTCACAGAGTGCCAAAGCCTTGACAAAAACCGCGACACGTTTTTCCGTATGGAGACATGATTCACTATAAATTACCAACACAAACGGAAGCACCCAGGAAAGAAATTGTGATAGTAGCACCGGTTGCTTGAATCATGTCAGCGCGCAGCAACGAGAAGAAAGGGTGGGTAAGTAGGGGGGGGGGGGCTCCGCGAAAAATTTCGAGGGGGGGGGGAGGGTTGAACCCCCCCCCCCCTGGCTACGCCCCTGGTTGCTAATGATTGCAGCTGTTTTGTAGCGTAAAGGTACACTGACGTGTGACACACCAGGAGCTTAAAGTCCCCATTCTGAGCAGTAAAAATGGTGCATTCATATTGTACTTGCCTTGGGAGCATTTCACGTAACCTGACCATGATGATGTGTGGTGTTTTATGGCGCAAGGGCCAGTTATGGCCAAAGAGCGCCATGCCAGTGTTTGTGAGTGTGCAGTGGAGCGGTGAATTCTGAGAAGTAGATGAAACGTGGCTGTAAAGGGGCCTAAAAATTATCGCTGTAAAGTGCGTAAAATATAAATGTACTAAGATCATGGCAATGACTAATGAGGTGTACTATGAAATGAAGGATGCATTGAGAAAGAACAATACTATATTTAAAATATTTAAGATGCAGTAATTGGCAGGAAGCACTACTGCCTAAACAGAGCCCTTGAACCACAAGGGCCTGGAGGCATGTGCTATAAAAAATTATCACAGCAACATCCTCTGGAGAGAGGATGTGCTACGAACTTATTGGGACAATAACATGTAGCACAACATCGTTCAAAAAGCCGAGGATTGCTTTGGCGTTAAAAAGTGGTTCTTCACCAATAAACATCATGGGATGAAGAGGGATATGATAGCGGTATGCTACAGGAAAATATTTTCTTCTCTCTGTTTCGGCTTCCCGACACTCCAGCAGGACGTGGAGGACGGTCAGCCTCTCACCACATCTACCACAGGTTGGTGGTTCATCACCAGTGAGCAAAAAATTGTGGGTGCCGTACGTGTGTCCTATTCTGAGACGACAGAATAGGACATCAATTCGTCGTGTTTTCGTAGCTGAGGGCCAGAAACCTAACTGTGGTTTAATCATATGAAGTTTATTATTTGTTTCAGCGTCCCACAAGTGTTGCCAGTGGCTTCGTAGCTTCTTTCGCAAGAAATGCTTCAAGTCTGTTGCAGGAACAGCTACTGTATGATTACTAGTGTGCAATGCAGCTGATGTGGCCATTTGGTCAGCTCGCACATTACCCTCAATGCCTCTATGGCCCGGCACCCAGCATATAATGACATGCTGGGATATATACGCTCTGCATAGAGTGGAATAGAGCTCAATGAGTACAGGATTTTTGTGTTTGCAGAGTGACATCAGGGCTTTCACAACGCTTAGAGAGTCTGTAAATATAACTGTTTTTTGAAGTTTTGTTTTCGTTATATGCTTCACAGTTGACAATAGTGCATAGGCCTCAGCCGTAAAGATACTTGTTTCCGGGTGGAGTACACCGGATTCCGAGAAAGATGGGCCGACGGCTGCATAATAAACCCCGGCATGTGACCTAGAAGCGTCTGTGTAAAACTCTGTACACGAGTACTTGGATTGAAGCTCTAGGAAATGCATTTTAATGTGCGCCTCTGGAGCGTCTTTCGTGATCTCTACGAATGATGTGTCGCACTCTATGATCTGCCACTGCCACGGCGGTAACGATTTAGCAGGAGCCATAGGACGATGTTCAAGCACTGGAACACCCATTTGCTCACTAAGATTCCTTACACGTACGTAAAGAGAATGGTTTCCTCGCTGCAGGTCGGTTATGGAAGAGTGCAGCAGCGGTCATATCGTTTATGGTGGAATAAGAAGGATGTTCGTTGTTTGCTTGTGCTGTCAGAAAATATACGAAACTGCTATATGAACGCTGCAGATGGAGTGACCACTGGTTCGACTCTACATAGAGACTCTGGATCGGGCTTGTTCGGAAAGCACCGGTCGCGAGGCGGATACCCAAATGGTGAATGGGGTCTAGTATTTTTAATGCACTTGGCGTTGCGGAGTTATAAACTATAGCTCCGTAATCAAGGCGCGAGCGGACAAGACTGTTGTACAAGTTTAGGAGGCATTTTCGATCACTACCCCATGTTGTGTGCGAGAGAATTTTTAAAAGGTTCATAGTCTTCAGACACTTTGTCTTCAGATATTTAAGATGGGGGATGAAGGTAAGCTTAGAGTCCAGAATTATGCCCAGGAATTTGTGTTCACTGCTCATGGATAGTTCCTCTCGATTGATCGTGAGATTTGGTACCGGTGTCACGCCTCTTTTGTTTGAGAAGAGTATGCATGTACTTTTCTGTGCGTTTATTTTGAACCCATTTACATCCGCCCATTTAGACAATTTGTTTAGTCCAAGCTGCACCTGTCGTTCACAGATAGCGATGTTACATGATTTGAAACCTATCTGTACATCATCGACGTACACAGAATAAAACATGCTGCGTGGAATCACTGTATGCAGGGAGTTCATTTTTACAATGAAGAGTGTGCAACTAAGTACACCCCCTTGCGGCACGCCAGCCTCCTGGGTGAATGTTCTAGATAGAACATTGCCCACTCTTACGCGAAAGGTGCGGTTAGACAAGTAGCTTTCGACTGTGTTTAACATATTTCCGCGGACCCCCATCTCAGAGAGATCTCGCAGAATCCCGAAGCGCCATGTCGTGTCGTACGCTTTCTCTAAATCTATAAATACAGAAAGTAAAAACTGTTTATGAATAAACGCATCTCTGATGTTTGCCTCGATGCGAACAAGGTGGTCTATTGTCGACCTACCTTCTCGGAATCCACACTGGAAGGGGTCTAGTATTTTGTTATTTTCTAGGAAACTGATTAAACGCCGGTTTATCATTTTTTCATACAGCTTGCACAGGCAGCTCGTTAGAGCTATTGGCCTGTAGCTGCTGGCTAAGGACGGGTCTTTGCCTTGTTTAAGTATAGGGATGACTATGGCTTCTTTCCATGAGAACGGGATACACCCAGCCGCCCACATGGCATTAAACAGAGATAAGAGTGTTTTCAGTGTTTCAGGGTGTAGGTATCTAACCATTTCCTACATGATACGATCGCCACCTGGCGCCGAGTTGTTACAACAAGCGAGAGATGCTTTAAGTTCGGCTAAGCTAAATGGTTGATTGTAAGCCTCACTCGAAGAACCTTTGCGGTTAAGAGGCTGCCGCTCTTCGCGTTCTTTGAACTTCAGGAAAGTGTCTGTATAATGCGATTCACTTGATACATATTGAAAGTGTTCACCTAGACAATCCGCCTGGTCTTCCAGGCTATCACCTTGGCTACTTACTAAGGGTAGAGGATGTGACTCCCGGCCTATTAGTTTATTTACCCTATTCCAGACTTTTGTTTCGTCGGTGTATGAATTTATACTGGAAATGTACCTTTCCCAACTCTCTCTCTTTGCACGTCGACGCGTTCTTCTGCCCTGTGACTTTGCGTGTTTAAAATTTATCAAGTTTTCAGCTGTTGGGGAGTTGCGAAACAATCCCCAGGCTTTGTTTTGCTTTTTACGTGCTTTCTGGCATTCATCATTCCACCAAGGCAGGCGACGTTTATTAGCTAGTCCATTAGTTTGTTCTATGCACCTTTCAGATGCGTCAATGATAAAACCTGTTATATACGCCACAGCATCGTCTATGTTAAAAGAGGCAATGTCATCACGGCTTAAATATGTTATTTGTCGGCAAAGTTCCCAGTTAGCCGAGTCAACTTTCCATCGGGGAACGTGTGGCGAGCATCTATCGTGTTCTGTTAAGCCTAGCATAATTGGGAAGTGGTCGCTCCCAAAGGGGTTCTTGAGAACAGACCACTCCAGGTATGGCATTAGTGTACTCGATGCTATACTTAAGTCAATGGATGAATATGTGTTATGTGTTACGCTGTAATACGTAGGCTCTTTCTTGTTAAGTAATGATGCGCCTGAAGAAAACAGAAAAATTTCAATTAGGCGACCTCTCACATCGCAACGTGAGTCTCCCCACAAAGTGTTATGTGCGTTGAAATCTCCGACAACTATGTATGGCTCCGGAAGTTCATTTATGTAGTTTTGGAATTCGGTTTTATGTAGTTGATAATTGGGAGGGATGTATATAGAGCTGACAGTGACCAGCTTGTCAAACAACACCCCTCGGACAGCAACTGCCTCTAGGGGCGTACGAAGTTTTAGTTCCCGACAGGCAATACCTCGGTCGACTACAATAGCCACACCACCGGAAGACACGACTGTGTCATCGCGGTCCTTACGAAAAATGGCGTATTGTCGGAGAAAATCTGTTTGTGTGTGTTTGAGGTGTGTTTCTTGGACACACAGCACCTTTCGATTATACTTATGTAGGAGTTCTTTGATGTCATCGAGATTGAGGAGGAGTCCTCGGACATTCCACTGTAATATTTGTGTATCCATGTTGAATGTGGGTTTTGTGCTGTGTGTTAAGAAAGAGGAATTACTTCACAGAGCCCTTTCCGGGCGCCGTGATGCGGTGTTTTTCTTGTTTGGAGCGATCGCGAGACTCTCGCGGCTCCTTAGGCGCAAGTGGCGCCGTCTGGCTGGTTGATGTGTCCATAGCCTCTTGCGAGGCGCTGGACACGCGCTCTTGCGAGCGGTTGGTTTGACGAGAAGGCCTCGCCTCGAGAGACGAGGCCCTCGAGGCCACCAGCCCGGAGGTCGATGGCCCCTTCTTGTGAGTTGGCAGAGCAGCGCTAGCTGCACCTGCCGAGCGGGCGGATGGCGTCGCCGCCGGCCCACTGCGCGTGTGCCAGACAGCCGCCGGGGGCCGATGTGGCGCTGCCCCCTGACGCGCCACTTCGGCAAAGCTGGTCTTTGGCAGGTATGACACCCGCCTGCGTGCCTCCTTGAATGAGATATTTCTTTTACTTTGATTGTCACAATTTCTTTTTCTTTCTTCCAAGACGGGCACGACCGCGAGTATGCGGCATGCTCGCCATCACAGTTGACACAGTGTGGAGTGTTTTCGCATGTTTCAGAGGCATGGTCACCGGAACTACATTTAGCACATGTTTGTCGGCCTCGGCAGTTCTGGGAACTGTGGCCGAACCGCTGGCATTTGAAACATCGTAGAGGGTTTGGCACGTATGGCCTTACACGAAGCTTGATGTATCCGGCCTCGATGATTTCGGGCAGAACACTTGAGGTAAATGTTAGTATCAGGTGCTTGGTCTGGATTTCCTTGCCGTCGCGCCTCATCTTGATCCGTTTAACATTGATTACATTCTGCTCACTGAAGCCCTCTAGGAGTTCAGCTTCGCTCAGCTGCAACAGGTCATCATCTGATACAACGCCACGGGTGGTATTCATGGTACGGTGCGGGGTTACTGTTACTTGAGCTTCTCCAAGTGCCACTAGGTTGGGTAGTTTCTCGTATTGTTTCAGATCACGGAGCTCCAAGAGGAGATCCGCGCTTGCCATCCTGGATGCTTTATAGACTGGTCGAAAAATATCAATCAGAGTCTTTGACACAAGGAAAGGTGAGATTGTTCGTACTGATTTGTCTGTTTTTTCTGAGTGGATCACGTGAAATCGGGGGAAATTCTGTGTTTGGCGTCCAAAAAACTGGAAAACGTCTTCGGTGCGCCCTCGTTTCAGATGGCGATCAGTGAGTGGGGGAAAAGAACTTGCCATAAGTATAGGTGAGTGTTCGGCAGCAGCGCCAGCCACCCACCATGGAGCCCAACTAGGGGACGCTGCAATACCTGGAAGAGATAGGCACTGCAAACGCCAGCTGTACGCCACTACTATAACCAAATATGGGATATCCTAGGTTGGCTACCCACACAAGGTTAACCCTAGCTGCCTGGGAAAACGGAAGTAAAAGGAAGTGAAAAGAAGACAGGATAGATTGAAAGTGAGAGAGAAAGACGAAGATTTAAGAGGAGGATAGGAAAAGGCAACTGCCGATTTCCCCTGAGTGGGTCAGCCCAGGGGTGCCGTCTATGTGAAGCAGAGGCCGAAGAGGTGTGTTGCCTCCGCCGGGGGGCCTTAAAGGTCCAAACACCCGGCCTCGGCTCAACCCCCAGGATCCCCCTTTCCCCAGACACGGCTAAGCCGCGCAAGGCTACACGCGGGAGGGTCCAACCCCCATGTGCTCGGGTCCGTGGTGTCGCAACACACCAAACGCCTGCTTTCGCAGACGCCCCTGCGGGGACGTAACCTGACCATGTGCTATGTCAGTTTACTAGTGATGTACCACAACATATGGCAGTGGTTGTTCCACTTGCAGCTGCAACTTATTAAACAACTCTCAAGGTGTTTATCCAGATCACAGATGTATATTCTTAGACCAAATACTGTTACGTGATAGGTAGGATATGTTAGGCTTTCTGCCTGTTCTGTCTGAATGTGCCGAATACCACAGTGTCGAGGCAAATACATTAGTATCATCGAGATGGTGGCAACTACCACAGCAAAAATCCGGGTATAGTGCTGGCTGCAGGGTAAGAGAGACTATACTAAGCTCTTTTATGGATATCTTAAAATTTTGCAATTCTTGTTCGTGCTCTGTAGACATTAGATTTTCATTTCAATCATTTCTGGTACAGCTTCCTCTTGCGGTGTTTTTTGGTGGTTCTTGCTTGTTTTGCAAATATTGTGCAGTGCAAATTCCGGCAATTGCACGGCATTTCCCTTATGCCGAAAAGGCAAGGAAAAAGGAGTGGGCAACCTTGGAGGAAGGCGGGCGCGTGGGTTCTTCATGGTGGCAGTGTCCAATCCGGGTGTAGTGCGGGGCAGAAGCAGTAGCGCTGAGATCCTTTTTTAACAGCGAAGCTGTTCCAGCTAACCGTAAAAAGTGCGCCTGCTGTCGCAAAACCTCGCCGAGCTATGACGTCACTGCGTGGCCTAAGAACCACCTCGCAGAGCGGCGTGTGCCTCGCTTCCTCTCGGTGTCGTGCACATGTTGCCTTGACATGGGACGTTAAGGAGAGGGAAGGAGAGCATGCGCGTGGCGCGCGCAATGCTCGGGAGAGAGAAAGAGAAAATGAGAGCGAGGTAGAGAGAGAAACAAATTGTAGCAGCACCAACGAGGCAACGCGCAGAGCTGCTGCCGACGCTGTCCGCGTTGCCTAGCCGCACATGCGCCGAAGCAGTAGCGATGTCGTCACCTCGCGTTATCTAGTAACCGCCGGCGCAGGTGCGCGCTCACTTCGCCCGACACAGATACGGCTCCTGCCTGTCTGCCTGCGTTTGTAGCATGCCAGGAACGCTGTCGCTCGTATAGGCACCGACGCGTCCAGCACTAGTCACGCGAAAGGGAAGGTACCTCCGAAAATGATCGCTCGAGAATACCTTCCCTACATGGGTAGTTAAGTTAAACTAAGTTAAGACATGGCAGCAACCAAGTTAATACCTAGCAGTAGCAGCCAGTAAGACTTAAGGATTGACACTTTCGCTGTGCCTAAGCTTTGCATGACCGAGTGCGAACTTTCCCGCTTTTTTAAATTTATTTTTTAAGTCTCTTTGTAGCATTTGGTGTGTTTACATCGTCGTTGCCCTCTCTGCACGTGTGTGCGATCTTGTTGTCGGGCTTCTGTCACCATGGAGACCAAGTTGTGGGAGCAACTGCAGCAAGATTCTTCTTCGCTGTTACGAAAGATTATGTGCGTCAAAATACAAGGACTTGGACACTCCCTTTTGATGGTTTCGAGAAGTAAGGGCTCGGAGAATACGAGTAAGTGGCCCCATGCTCCAACAAAAAGCCAGGTCCCTTGGTGCTCTTTTAGGCCATGACTAGTTTAATTCACTTAATGCATGGATACAGTGCTTCAAAGACCGCCGTGGCATCAGCTGCAAAGTAGTGTGGGGTGAAAGCGGAGATGTCAACGACGAGTCCATCAAAGTCTGGCTTCTAGTTAACTTGGAAACCATGCTGGCGTCATATGCGGACAGACAATGCCGATGAAGCTGGCATGTTTTATGATATGCTGCCTAAATGCACGCTTGTGCTGTGAGGCGAACTCACGGACGATGGGATTGTCGCAATGGTGTACAGTAGCACAGAGCTTGCGACTTAAGGATGGAGAGGACAATTTAGATCATACTCCAGATGTGCCGTGCAAAGATGCGCTCGAATGCCTGAGCAAAGTGAAATTGTACTGCACGAGAAACCGTTTGAACAACAAAGCGATTCAGTGTTCAAGCCTCGTAAGAGGATGACATCATTCGAAGTGCAGGGAAAAACATCACCAGATGAAAATCGCAGCGTTCTTCTGCTGATGACACACTTGTTATCACTCGGTACCACTTATAGCGTGTATTTTCATAACTCCCGCGACTTACGTTATGAGTGGTCTACACTGTATATGGGAAATGTCTTGTTCAGTTGTCACATGGAAATGTGCACAACACACATGAAAATAACCAAGTGCTTTTTGCGTGCCTCTAGAAGTTACCATTGGAATGCCTTCTAAAGATTAAAAAGAGCTTTTGGACAGGTTTAGGTGTAATGGGACTGGATGCTGTGTTGTTTTAGTGCTTTTGAGTGATTTACTGTTGCCCGTTCTCACTGCAGATTGTTGAACCACCTTGAGGAAGGCCGAGATTACCTCGTTGATCTGGCTGAAGCTTTGATTAAGGATCTCATTGACCTTCCGAAGACTCTTCGGCACGAGGTATGGTCTTTTGTCTGCTTTTAGCTTGTGATACTGCCTCGCTGTGTGGTGCAAAGGTACATGTGATTTATAGTGTCCACACACGTTTATTTGTGCTGTGCACTGACTTCTTTTGTCAGCTAGTCTTGTCTTGCGTGCACACACGAGGCCACTCGGGCTTCTGTAGGTGAGGAGTATTCCCCTGCGAATATGTGCACTAATTTCAGGCACTGTTGTCGCAGTCCAGGCTGGTATAATGTAAGGATTCTTTTTCACTCAGTTCTTATTCCCTTTCCTTGTCACCTCTCATGACCGGCTGATAATCGCGATAGCAAAGGTGGAGCACCACTCGAACAACTTTCCTGCATTGTCCTAGTCCTGCAAAATATGCTGTACATGTGGTCACTGTAGAGCTCCGCATGCAGAGTTAAACTTTCGGTCCCTGTTTGCTTCCTTTTAGGTGTCAAAGTGGCGATTTAGGCGAGTTGGTAATGGCTTGCCAAATGGTTTTTTGCGCTGACACACTGACACGAAAAGGGCGATAAAGGACGCATGAAGCACTTTCTTCTGTACCTACCTTTCTATGTCCGTGTCTTCTCATTGTCAAAATTATTTGTTTGAGACCTAAAAAACAGTTTAGCACAACTGCAGCATGAGCACCGTCATGTACACTTCCATCATAATGCGTAAAACAAAATGTTTCCCTGCGTTTTGTTTTTTGCTTGAAAGTTGTGGTGTACAAACAAGATAAACAAGAAATGAAGTTGTCATTTCGAACTGTCTATATTAACGAATATCACAACATTGAAGCTCAGCTGTCCATGAGCCAAACTAGGAGGCATAAATCTGAACAGCATGGGACCTTTCCATGTTTTTTTCATTGTTTGCAGGGCGTACCAGCAGATAAAAGCTGGAGAGTTGACTCGGACGAAATGCTGGACTTCCTGATGCTGCCTCGTAACAAGTGAGCTTTGAGGTGTCATATTCATTGTGGACTGTATTCTTGTGCATACCCCTAAGCTTGGCTTGAAATACTTCCAGACAAAAAATTATTGGTGTATGGGGCCGCAGCCCCTCTTTTCCACATGTACACCTCGTCACTCGTGGCCATGCAGCAGATTCTCCACATCTATCTACACGATACCGACGCAGCTCGTGCACCGATGTGTAACGGTCTCTTATGCTTAGTTTGTAATCACAGCTGATAATCTTGCTGTGGAAGCTCGTTGACTTTAACCGTTAGCGTCATTGCAGTGTTCATTTCCTGAAGCATTGTGATAGGTGAGTGACAATGCCAATGGCTAAGAATGTTGCTGCAGCCATTGGTCTAGCTTGTGCGTGCGATCTTGTGCTCGATAGGTGATGAGGTCTGCTGACATGAACATATTGATGGCTTTTGTCAGCCTGCTTTGTGCTGATAAGCCCCCCGCCCCCTGCCTGCATTCCCCACTAGGCATGTTTAGTTGTTTGCGCGTTTGCCCATTCTCACCATGCACGCGAGCCGTTTCTCAATTCATCTGTGCGACGTCGCTCCCGTGCCCCCCCCCCCCCCCCAAAAAAAAATAAGTACTTGGGTGTTTCAATGCAGCATCTTGTTTTCGTTGCACGCGGAAACCTTATACATATACATGGAGCTCGCGTTGGTGGATGGCTTCACCTTTCAACAGTGTGGTATCAGTGTGGCACTGGAGGCATGTTGGTCTCCTCTACAGTTGTTCCTGCCGTTGTCAACTAAGCACCAGCGAAATTTGTACCCTGTTGCCCTGGTACTTGTCCCGTAGTTCTGTGCGCGCGTGTTAATGCAGCATGTGTATGCTTCTCATACATACGTACCACGGATTCCACACATTGTACATACTGTGACGTTTGTGCAGTGAGATTGCGTCACTCCCACACCAGCTGAAAATTACATGGGCACTCTCAACTTGGATCACGTTTCTCAGGAAAAACTCCGGCATATTTTTTTTTTTCATTGCACAACCTTGCGTGCAGCACGACATCGCAGCCTAGATCTGAGGACAGCCTCATCTTTATAACAGCACACTGGCATTGAACCTGATTCCAGCCGCTCAAGCTCCGCGGTTACATGCCAGAGGCAATAAATGGGGGTAGCAGAGGAAGCGCAAATAAACAATTGCCAAAGCGGTTGCACATGGTAGCAGTAGGGTTAACTGTTTTTCCACCTGCAAAGCTGGTATTTTCCTCTCGGTGCCAGCTGCCTGTTCAAACCCCTGTACTGGCATGCTCTTTTAGCAGTTTCTGGTTCCCCATAAGTTGACACATAACTTGAATCGCAAGTGCCGAAGCTGCCTTTCATGCATAGCAAACATCTGTAATTTTTCAAGCTCATTCATTCCTAAATTACGGTATATAGTTGCTCCGCCAACTTTGCTCCCGTGCATTTCCATGATCAAACAGCCATGCTGTAGTGCTTTGGCGAGACTAGAACGTTTTACTCACGAATGTGTTTAAAGCAAGCACACTTAATTTCGGTGTCCGTCGCTGTGTCAGAAATATTTAATAATGATGCCATGTGAGAAACGCCGAGGTCACGTAAACGAAATGCTACAGCTACCTCGCGTAGGCTGCACATCCACTCTAGCAGCCATGGCGGCATACCGGCGGGTTTGATGACTGAGAAGCTGACGGCAAAGTCGTGACGAGAGAACACTGGTGGCAAGCATGTGTTAAGAACGGGCTGCGCATTATCGTGGTCACTTGTGAGCTGCTGGAAAGAGCGACCGTGATAACGCTCGGCCTGTTCTTAGCGCATGCTTGCTGCCAGTGCCAGCGCACAGGCAACTCGCAGACTCGAGAGAAAGACCGCAACTGGCTTACGCTGTTTACGGCGGGCATGCGAAACAGCCGGGCACGGCGTGCGGGAGAGTCGAAGTGAAGGGGCAGCTGGCAATTGGTCGGCATAGTTGGGCGTAGTGTCAAATTTGTGTCTGTTGCTCGCTTTGCTGCCTGTCTAAGGTTTCGATTTCTGTGATGGGCCTTAAGTTGAGTTACACGCCTGCTGCGGGACAGAGTTTATCTGCTCACAAAACTGAAACGCTGATCACACTGATAAACTGACATGTCTATGAGCAGGACGGTTGAGGAAAGAGGCGCACACGCTGTGCTCGTCAAAACAACAGGTGCCGAAAAGTAGCGCTGTATCGCGCTCGCGCTTGCGATCATGGCAGATGGCTGGAAGCAGCTGCAAAAACCAGCTGTTGTGGAACCATGATACGGATGAAGTGGCCAGCTTTAGTGGACGACAGGTCTGGTGGTTCCAATGCCGAATGAAGTGCAGTAGAAACGCTGTTATGGTTTGCAAAGAGTACACTTGTATATTTACTGCAAATATAAGTCATCAGAAGCATTTTTGAAATCATTACCGTCTTACTTTTAAATTTTTACTGTTTTGGAAAAGTGTCCGTAAGATATACCTTTCATAATAAAGGCAACCCCCGACTCTGCTTCCGTTTTTGAGTGAAAAAAGTGCGTTCATTACGCGAGTAAATACAGTATTCACAAATTGGTGGCAGCAGTCTTGCAGGCCTGATGATTGCAGGCACAATGTATAGGCACTATTGAAATTGTGAATATGCATGTCATGCCAGTGTATTGCATCTTGTGTCAAAAATGTAATATGGTGAACCAAATAGAAGCCATAACTTCACTACGATACGAGATGATTCAGTTGATGCGCCTGAAAAGCCCAATAAATTGTGCCTGTGAGATTCACTAGCAGTATTTTACAGGCTTCATTGGGAAACCTGTTCATGTGAAGCATTTGCCTTTTGACGATCTCTGACATCATAAATCGGGTGTGAATTCAGAAAGGAGAGCGAGAGTCGGTGCCTGCAGTCACAGATGAAATGGCCAGAGGCTGCGGAAGAACTTCATAAATTAAAACCTTGCGGAGACAGCTACTTGGCCTCTCTAAAGGCATTTGGTGCTGAATTTCGATCACACAAGGTGTGCTCCAAAATTTAAATACAAATGATCATGGCTGACCACTGTCGAGTTAATTGCATCGATTGCTCAAAGCTCATGTGATCTGTTGCCAGTATCTTTGCTTTTTTATTGCTTGTGTGTCCCTCAGTTAAAAACCACATGTGCAGGTTTTGTAATATTTGGTGAAGGTGTACTGCATACAGCAGTGAAAGGTAGCATTATAATGCCTTGTTGATAACCAGTTAGGGGTGTGTCGAATCCCCTCTAAAATATATTCTGTCAAGTCTCTGTAAAAGCATTTGTATTCAGTTCTGGTTGTGATGGCTAATGCTCTTTCTCCACACAGGAACTGGCTGGCTGGATTGAAGCGACAGATTCTTCAAGGCAGCCTAAGTGTGCACTCGAGGTTTTGTCTCCCAACTTTAAACCCTCCCACTGACCACAGAAGGCTGCAGGGATAGTGCGCTGCTACTGTTTCGGCTCGCAGTGTGCCATAAGCCAAGATTTCCTGTGAAGCCACAAGTTCCTTTGTCAGCAGCTCAAGTGCCTTCTTTGCAAGCGCCGTTTGCAGTGGGCCAAGTGCCTCACCCGTGAGAGGAGATTCAAAAGTTTTGTTCGATGTGCTTTCTTTTTTGTTTTATTTTGGTGTGTGCCAAATAAAAGTAGTCTCTCTCCAATTGCCCATGCAGATTCCTCATGAGAGCAGTAGCGTCAAATGTTAGCCCATGTTGACAGCATTTACTAAATCAAATGATCATAGCTGACCACTGTCGAGTTAGTCGCATCGATTGCTCAAAGCTCATGTGATTTGTTGCCAGTATCATTGATTTCTCGTTGCTTGAGTGTCCCTCAGTTAAAAACCACATGTGCAGGTTTTGTAATATTTGGTGAAGCTGTACTGCATGCAGCGGTGAAAGGCAGCATTATAATGCCTTGTTGATAACCGGTTAGGGGTGTGTCGGATCCCCTCTAAAATATATTCTGTGAAGTCTCTGTAAAAGCATTTGTATTCAGTTCTGGTTGTGATGGCTAATGCTCTTTCTCCACATAGGAACTGACTGGCTGAATTGAAGCGACAGATGCTACTACTTCAAGGCAGCCTAAGTGTGCACTCGAGGTTTTGTCTCCCAACTTTAAACCCTCCCACTGACCACAGAAGGCTGCAGGGATAGTGCGCTGCTACTGTTTCGGCTCGCAGTGTGCCATAAGCCAGGATTTCCTGTGAAGCCACAAGTTCCTTTGTCAGCAGCTCGTGCCTTCTTTGCAAGCGCCGTTTGCAGTGGGCCAAGTTCCTTACCCGTGAGAGGAGATTCAAAAGTTTTGTTCAATGTGCTTTCCTTTTTCGATTTATTTTGGTGTGTGCCAAATAAAAGTAGTCTCTCTCCAATTGCCCGTGCAATTCCTCATGAGCAGTAGCGTCAAATGTTAGCCCATGTTGACAGCATTTACTCTCTGCGTAATTTTGAATACTGTAGGTTTAAAATGCAAAAGTGCACATGCATGTACCGCACTCTGCTACACTACAGCCCTCCACTATACTAGGTTGCAATGCATGTTTCGATTATTACACTCCAAGAAGGCCTGTGACAAAAGGCCAGTGAATCTGAATTTTGCTGTCCTTCCAACTATGCTTGACGATTACCACAGAGGTAATCTTGCTCAGTAGCCTGAGTTTTCGCGCAAGCTACACTGAAGTGATTCATTGCAGAATCTGGTTGCAGGTCGTGGTCGCTGTGTACATTTCTCGGATTTGGGGGGCCTGGTAAGTTGCATTGGGAAGCAGCCTCGCGAGGTAAGCACCTGCTCCTGCAGTCCGCACAGCGACATAGACACCCAATTTACACGCACCATGATTGGTGCTCCCCATTCCGTACTTTCCTGCTACAGCCGTTTGCAAATTATGCTGGTGGCCTTCGTTGGCCGCGATTTGGCGTCAACAGAGACCAGCATACAGGCTTACATGGTCCAAAGTGTATGAAGTTGATAGCCACATGGGTGGAAAGGCCTCCCAAAAGTGTCTGCGAAGGCGATGCCCAAGAAACCGACTTGTCCATATTGAGACAAAGCAGGGCACCAAGTGTGAGCCACATATTAGCGGCCCCCGAAAGAAAACAAACGTGCAGGCGGGAAAGGAGTTAACGCTAAAATGCTGGGTAGTCCATATCGCTGTGTCGGGTGCGGCAGCAGGTGCCTGCGTGACCCGATTGCATCGCAATGGAAGTTGCTCATTTTCAACGACGACTGTCTGTGCAGACAGGTGGGAGACTACATGTCCTGACAATCTGCTTGCGCTGCTGGTTGTCTAGTTACCAGATCACCATGTGTGACGAAGGCAAGCACTATGCCTCTAGTCAGACGGCTGAATGTGCCGAATGCGACACATGTGCGTGAATGCTCACTGTTTTCATGTGGGTCTTACCCAATGTATAGTGTATAGTCTGAACGTTATGTTAGAGGTAAGTTGAAGTGATTTGATTGCACAGTCTCGATTCAACGCTGTACTACTTGGTCAAGGTTGCAGTGTTACATTTCTCGGATGTGGCGGCCTGGTAACTTGGATTGGGCAACAGTCTCTCGAGGTAAGCATCTGCTCCAGCAGTCCACACAACGACATAGACTCCCTGTTTACACGTAGCGCGACTGATGCTCCCCGTTCGTCTTTTCCTGCTGAAGCTGTGGGAGTTATGCTTGTAGTCTTCGTCAGCCGCGATTTGTCGTGAACAGAGACCAGCATACGTGCTTACATGCTCTAAAGTGTACGAGGTTGATGGACAGGTGGGTGGCAACGCCTGCAAAATGGTGATGCCCACGAAACCGACCATGTCCATATTGAGAAAGTGGGGCACCAAGGGTGAGTGACCCATTAGCAGCCCCGAACAACAAAAAGAAACGTGCAAGATGGCAAGGAGTTAACGCTAAAATGCTGGGTAGTCGATGTTGCAGTGTTGGCTGCTGGCAGCAGATGCCTGCATCAGCCGAATGCTTCGCAATGAAAGTTGCTTATCTTCAACAATGACTGTCGGTGAAAACAGGTGGGACATGCTGCCCAATCTGTTTGTGTTGCTTGTTACCAAACCACCATGTGCAACGACGGCAAGCACTGTGCCTGTAGTCGGACTGCTTAATGTGCCTAAGCGACCCGTGTACGTCATTCCTCACTGGTAGCATGTGGATCTTGGAACTGCTTTTGAAAGTGAAAAATTGTCATCCACCTGATTAGAACACGAAGCTTCAAAGGAAGCCCGTATGTATAGTGTATTGTCAGACCATTATGCGGCTATTGAATGCAGAGTCTCATTTTTCTGTTATCTCACTTGCGTATGGTCGCTGTGTTACGTTTTTTAGATGTGGTGGCCTGGTCAGTTGCCTTGGGAAGCAGTATATCGAAGTAAGCACCTGCTCCTGCAGTCCGCGCAGCGACATAGACTCCCAGTTTACAAGCACCATGATTGGTGCTCCCCGTTTCGTCCTTTCCTGCTGCAGCCGTAGTCAAATTGTGCTTGTGCGCTTCCTGAGCTCCGATTTGGCATACGTGCATACATGGTCGGAAGTGTATAAAGTTGATAGCCACCTGAGTGGAAAGGCCCACAAAAGTGGCTGCCGAAGGTGATGCCCACGAATCCGACTTGTCCATATTGAGAGAAAGTGGGGCACCGAGTGTCAGCGGCACATTAGCGGCCCCGATAGACAAAACACGTGCAGGTTCGAAAGGAGGTATATAGAAACTTTATTTGGCTGGAAAATATTTTAAGTATAGCGGTGGTCCGATCGAGCCCCTCAGTCCAGGGCCCCACTGGCCTCTGCCGCCTGCCTGACCTGGCTAATTAAGGACTTTTGTCCTGCCAAGTCGGAACGGGTGAGCTGTGCCCCCCACTGCTCCACTAAGATATTATTAGTTGGCCTATGAGGGTGCTTAGTACAGTCCCAGGTTACATGTATTAATTAATGCTAAAACGCAGGTATAGTGCATATTGCTGTGTTGGGTGCGGCAGCAGATGCCTGCGTCACCCGATTGCGTCGGTATGCAAATTGCTACTCTTCAACGGTGACTGTCAGTGTAAGGCGTTGCGCTCTGCTGGTTGTCGCCCGGTACAGGACACCTGTAAACTATTCTGTACTTTCTGTTTGCCCAATAATATTTTCACAGTAAGCAACTTTACCCGTTTGGAGAGTACTAGTACTTACAGAAATGGCCATGAGGGCTTCCGCGTGGTGTTTTTATTGAGCGCCGACAGGCAAACCTATGAGGAGCGCGCCGCGTTATCCCTCATACTACATAAACGAGGCGCTTCGGACAGATGGTAAATACTAGAACAACCATCATTCCCAATGCCGGCGATGGGTCGCAGCGTGATAAAAAATTTTTGCAGAAAGCTATGATAGGAACACTTGTGAATGTTGCCAGCATCTAGCACCACTTGCTCAGGTGTGCTACCTACGTGGGCAGGACACAAAAATCCGCTTGCTAAAACAAAATTTATTGATGGAGTTGAAATACATGCTTCGTTGACTATACGAAGCAGAATAAAAGTGAATGGTAAGCAGGAGAAAACAGAATGTGTGGGCGAGACCCGTGCAATGATGTACAGAGAAAGGGTTCGTATTTAAGAAGCAAGAACTAAATACAAATAAACACAATTTTAAAAGTTAAATAACTAACATTAAAAAAATTCAAAGCCCATTACAGGTAAAACAGGGTGGATGCCAGGTGGAGGCTGTGCTCGCCGTGCAGCGACTGGCCGGCCAGGAAAGTCAGCTTGTAGGCGTACTGGCAGGGTGCCGGCACGCGGATGGTGCCGGGGCAGTTGAAGTACAGGTGCGTCAGCTTGTACGACAAGCACTGCATGTGGCTGTTAAGAAAAAGGTTTTATTTCCACAAACACACAGGTGTTTGTGGAAAACAGGGATGCAGACGAAATCAGCACTTGGAACATACAGAACTTTCAAGCAAGAAATTATGTAGCATGTATTGTATCTATGATAATTCTAGGGGAAGCTCTTTCTTGTTTGAAGCCAGGACGGGAGCATTGTGGATGAAGATATACCGAGTGAAGTACCAAGGTAAAGACACATTGTGCGGTGCGTGTGGAGAGAAAGAGGAAACGGCTGAACACTTCATACTTTTTTGTAAACAGTGCAAAGCAACGGGGCTAATTTTTTCAAAGCATTGGGGTTTAGGGACAGTGGAGGCAAAATAGACTTTAAGCGGGTAGAAGTAACCAAACGAAGGTTATCTGATGATTGGTGGCTGAAATCAAGGCAAAGGTGAAATTTTACCCTCCACAAAGTACAAAATATGTTAATAGTCACGGCTAGGTGGCGTGTGCCACCACCCGATTTAAAGGGTTCAGCCTCATTCATGCATCCATCCTTAACTCGCCAGTCCGCCCGCCCGTTTCGCTGTCTCGAGTGCAGGTGGTTCTTCGTTCTTCTATGCTGCAGTGGTGGTTGGTGGGCTGCGACTTCGTTGCTTGCTGCCGGCTTCATTTCCGTGTAGTGACTGTCTCTGCGTGTCGCCCACATAGACGTGCGTCCCGGGTAGGCGAAAATGCCTAACCGTCGCCGCAACGTTTGTTTCGCGCCCGAGTGCCGTACGGGGTACAGCCGCGTGAAAGAGGCACCCAAGGCATCCTTATTCAATGTTCCGCGAGACGAAGAACGAAGAAAGCAGTGGGAACGGAACTTTCACCGTGCAGATAAAATATTGGATGAAACATGCTCGGTCTGCGAGCTACATTTCGAGCAGCGATATACAGGGTGTCCTAGGTATCATGCAGTAAGTTTTAAAAATATGCAAATGCAATGTAGCTCGACAGAACCAAGGTAATGCTGCTTGCCGTCGCTTGAAGATACTCAGATCATTTGTTGCATTCCGTCTAATTAAATACGTAGTCTTAATTAAATAATCAACTTCTCAAATATTATAATAAGATGAAAAGTGTCAGAAAATTGTAGAGCAACATGAAAAACTCCCGTTACAGCGTTCGGTTTCTCAATACGTGCTACATAAAAGTGTTTTTCCGAGCGTGAAAGAAGCCTGCGAATACAAGCAAAGTGCCTCAAGCGGCCAGTCACGCGGCAATTTGGGTGTATTCGCGGGCTTCTTTCGCGCTCGGAAAAACTTTTATGTAGCATGTATTGATCAACAGAAAGCTGTATCTGTAGTTTTTCATGTTGCTCTACAAGTTTCTGATTGATACTTTACATCTAATATTATTTGAGAAGTTGAATAATTAAGACTAATTGTCTAATTACGCAGAATGCCAAAAATTATCCAAGTATCTCCAAGCGACGGGAAAAATTACCTAAATTATGTCCAGATACGTGGCATTTGCATATTTTTAAATCTCGGTGCATGGTAGTTGGGACACCCCATATAATGAAAAACTATGTGCATGTAATCGATGGGAAGGAAATACGCATTCTTCGCGGAAGGCCCCTGCTATCGGAAGGCGTCATCCCCACGAATCTCCCGAACTTGCATGGTTGCAGCGAACACGTGGCTGAACTAACAACGAAGGGGGTCAGTTTCTAACTAACTACACGGCCATACACCTTCTTCAAAGCAGTTATGCAGAGAAGCGAGGCAACAAGCAGACAATGAAACTCCGAAAGATGAGATGGAGGCTAAATATAAATAGGCTTAACTACGCATGTAGGAAGGTATTTTCGAGCGATAATTTTCGGAGGTACCTTCCCTTTTGCGACTTTCGCGTGACTAGCACTGGGCGCGTCGGCGCCTACGAGTGCCAGCGCTCCTGGCATGCCACAAGCGAAGGCAGGCTAACCAATTTAGTTTGGTACAGTGCCAAGAACGCTGTCGCTTGCAGATGCCGAACGCGTTGGCGACATTTCGCGTGACTAGTGCTGGACGCGTCGGAGCCTACGAGTGACAGCGTTCCTCGCATACCACAAGCACAGACAGACTAACGAAGGCGTGCATGCGCACGCGGTCTGCTGGCCATTGTCCTCGTAGCCATGGGCCATGGTCTCCTGCAAGACTACGGCGCGACAGTTTCTTGGCACGCACCAGAGAATACGGCTGGCTTAAACAGCTTCGCGGTTAAAAACGAAAAGAAAAGAAAGAAAATCCTAAACAGCACAGACTAACAGGAAAGGGTATACATAGGACACTGAATTCAGAATAAGAACTGCAAGCGGCTTACACATGAAAAACACACTCCGTGACCAGGCGCCGCCTCCCTCGAGAAGGCTGATGCATGCAATGTAGTCCTCGTGTGTTTCATTGTTCCCTACACGAAGCAATCATCTTTAATCTTACGTTATGTTTAGAAATGTCACGTCCGCAAACTCTGTAGTTTTATTCCGCAAAGGAACATTGGTTTGCCGATGCATTTACCGCCTCTTGGTCTGTATAGTAGCGCTTTACTTTATAATGCGATAGCAATTACATGGAAACTCCAGGGGCATTTCTGCCGTCAGTGCCGCCGTAGTTAGTTTTTTTTCTACAACGGCGCAACTTGTTGATAAAAAAATTACAATCTTGACATAAAATTTGTTTACAGAGTCTGAGGACGCAATGTCGTGTAGCAGTTTATTCCACGATTCTATGACTGACGAAAAAAAAGGAATACTTCAAGGTATTACAGCGGGAGATAAGTGGCCTGAACTCTTGTTGTGGCTTGTTCTGGCTGAGCACTGGTATGGTTGTTTTAGGTATTCGTGTTTGCTTATATTAATGCAGTCATGATAAAGAAGGCAAAGAAACTTGAAGGCAGCAACGCGTCGGCGAATCGCAAAAGTTTCAATATTTGCCCTGTTGCGTTGTGAGGTTATGCTGACGTCACGTAAATACTGCAAATACACAAACCGAGGGGCTTTATTTTGAATTCCTTACAGTTGATTAAGAAGGTCGATTTGGTGCGGATTCCAGATAATACTGCCGTATTCAAGGATTGGCCTTACAAGAGCCTTATAACTTGCTAGCCTAACTTTGGAAGGTGCCAGTGCAAGTATACTGCGAAGGTATCCCAGCTATCTATATGCTTTTGTGCACGTCTGTTTAATCTGAACTTCCCATTATAATGTGTTTATAAAGGTAACACTCAAGTTACTACTAGATGCTACTAGATGCTACTAGATGATACGCAAACTTTAAGGGTACCTTTTTCGAGTTATATACATGGATGAAGTTTTTGCTCAGTTAAATTTCATTTCCCAGTCTTGACACTATCTGGTAATGTTATTATGGAAACAATTCTGCAGAAAAAAATTCAACGGAAGAAAAAAAAAGACCTCTACGAATGCTTTCACATCTGCTGCTTTATCTTTCTTTATCTTAACAAAAAATACCATAATACAAGTCATGCACAACCGTAATATAGAGAAGCAGCAGCAGCAGCAGCAGCAGCAGCAGCAGCAGCAGCAGCAGCAGCAGCAGCAGCAGCAGCAGCAGCAGCAGCAGCAGCAGCAGCAGCAGCAGCAGCAGCAGCAGCAGCAGCAGCAGCAGCAGCAGCAGCAGCAGCAGCAGCAGCAGCAGCAGCAGCAGCAGCAGCAGCAGCAGCAGCAGCAGCAGCAGCAGCAGCAGCAGCAGCAGCAGCAGCAGCAGCAGCAGCAGCAGCAGCAGCAGCAGCAGCAGCAGCAGCAGCAGCGCAGCAGCAGCAGCAGCAGCAGCAGCAGCAGCAGCAGCAGCAGCAGCAGCAGCAGCAGCAGCAGCACAGCAGCAGCAGCAGCAGCAGCAGCAGCAGCAGCAGCAGCAGCAGCAGCAGCAGCAGCATCAGCAGCAGCAGCACGCAGCAGCAGCAGCAGCAGCAGCAGCAGCAGCAGCAGCAGCAGCAGCAGCAGCAGCAGCAGCAGCAGCAGCAGCAGCAGCAGCAGCAGCAGCAGCAGCAGCAGCAGCAGCAGCAGCAGCAGCAGCAGCAGCAGCAGCAGCAGCAGCAGCAGCAGCAGCAGCAGCAGCAGCAGCAGCAGCAGCAGCAGCAGCAGCAGCAGCAGCAGCAGCAGCAGCAGCAGCAGCAGCAGCAGCAGCAGCAGCAGCAGCAGCAGCAGCAGCAGCAGCAGCAGCAGCAGCAGCAGCAGCAAAAAAAAAGAGAATGCGCAGAACAAACTGATAATTGAAAGGCGTGGTGATAAGCGATTGTGAATAATGACAACAGAGAATACATTAGTGACAAAAATTTAGTGTAATCGTTCAGAGGGATAAATTATCATGTGACAAATGCTGCATTAATAAGGAGGTAGACGACGCAAACAAATGCTACATGTCGTTTAACAGATTAGGTAGCGTGTAACATAGCGAATGCTTGCCATTATTTGCTGTGGGAGTAGGAATGTATCTTTATGTTGCGGTTGTTTTCTCAGAGGCCTGCCAGAGAAACGGCAGAAATTTCCCAAAAAATCGATTTATTGAAAATCAGATTTTCAGTTTGTATGACTTCCTTTCTATCTTATTTCAAAATTAAGTCACGGAAAATCGCGCAGAAACGATGTAAAAATGTTTATCGAGGCTAAGGTGGCGAGGAGTTTCTCGAAAATAGAGAAAAAACGGCATTTTCAAGCCGCGATATCTCAGCAACCGCATAACCTGGCGCCGCCATCTTGGTCTCTATGGATAGCGCGATTATCCATCTTCAAATTTGGTGCCTCGGCCGGCTGCACCAGGCAAGAGCAAGCACACTGCTCTTGCATGGTGAAGAAGGTCAAACGTCAGATTATGAAAAGGAGTGATCCGCTTCTACATAAGGCACGGCAGCATGTGATCTCGATGCATTTGTATAAGTTTGCAGCCACGAGTACTCTGCCTTGTGTTTTAGCAAGTGCATTTTAGTGCGTCTCCAGAGCATTTCAGTGAGTGCATTTGTGACCGCTACAAACGATGTGTCACACTGTATGAGCTTGTCCATACCTGCAGTTTATGTGGCAAATGCTCCTGTGGAGAAGTGCTTGAGCTCGACGTCAAACAGCACACGAAGGCAGAATCCCACCTGCTTTGCATACTGGGATAAAAATAAATATAGAGGAACCAATCACCAAAGTGCTGGGTATTTTTTGCCACCTTAACGTACATCAGTTTGATAGAGAGATAAAAAATAGATGTGTACCATCATTTCAGTGCTCACATGCAATCGGACCTAAATTAAGCCCTTTTCATTTTTAATTTGCGCCTACTTGAAAATCTCAGGACCGGATTTCTTTGAGGGGCTGTTAGGTGAAAAAGTATGCGATTGCTTCTGGATTCTTGCCCCTTCCCTCTCCCCAAGCGTAGGGTAGCCAACCGGGCACGTCCTTGGTTAACCTCCCTACCTTTCCCTTCTCGTTTCTCTCTCCCCCTCTGGATACCCAACTTGCTGAACATATTCAACCTATAACATCGTTGGTTAACAACAATATGCAAATTTAGCTTGCAAGGCTTTTCGAGGAATGACCGTGTTTTGCACGCACCTGCGTCCTAAATCTAGCCGCCCTCTGTCAAGTTACTTCGGGAATATAAACCACAGAAACCGATCACAACGGTTCGGGAAGCTCGGAAGCAGCCACCCCATTAGTAAAGTACTGGTGATGATTATTGATGTTAATCGTGCAAGGTCAACCAAAGAGTCCCATGACTATGGTGACGAACTGACAATGGTGCATGAACTGGGTTTCCAAGGGTAGATGTAACATGGCTGTGTAAAGGCCTAAACCCATTCGTTGTAATTTGCGTAAACTAAATATGGAATAACGCCATGATTATGACTCGTGAGGTGTGAGATGTGCGAAGGACATCAATGATATGCAACAGGAGGATGATATACCACAAGGTATGGGTGTCCGTAAATGGACGCTTGAACGCATGACCTTGGAGGCACAGGCAATAAAAAGCAGCAGCCAACAGGTAGAGGATGTGTTTTGAATCCTTTTGCTTTATGACTTGCAAAGTGTTTACATCGTGCAAAAAGCCCAAAACGGCCTTATTGTAAAAAAGTCGGTTCTTTACCAAGAAGTATTGTCGGATGTAGTGGGATCTGCTGTCAGTAGTCTGAAAGAAAATCCTTTTTTTTCTCTCAGTGTTTGCTAAACGACACTCCAGCAAGACGTGGAGGACGGGCAGAGTCTTGCCACATTTGCCACAGATAGGAGGTCATACGTGCAGACTATTCTAAGTCGACAGAAAATGACCTCAATTTGCTGTGTTTTCTTCATTAGTGGCCAATTTCCCAACGCGGCTTAAGTAAATGTAGCAATATGACATTTTAATGTCCCAGTCCCAGATTAATTGCCAAATGTTTCTTTCTGAAAATCCTGGCAATAGGAAAACAAGCGCATTAGATGCATCTACGGCGGCTCCCTCATCCCTATTTTTTCACTTAAGCATGTTATTTAAATTTCCAGTGTGAACACCATGCAATGACACATTATATTTCAATGTGTACACACGACAAAATTTATGATATTTTGAAATAGAGAGAGGTATCCAACTAACAATTATTCCGAGCACACGGTTGGTAGCCCTCTATGATTTCTTTGGATACAAGGGGCCGGCATCGGACGGCAACACGCACTGGAATCCCTTTGTCAGACTCCATGGTAGAAGAGATCTGCGGATAATGGGGAAGAGATTATTACTAACACTATTCTTTTTATTATAGCCTCAAGGCATTGCAGGTATTGAACAACAGAAAGCTCTATCGGTAGTTTTTCATGTTGCTCTACAAGTTTCTTATTGATACTTTAATCTAATATTGTTTGAGAAGTTGGTCACTGAGATGGTGGTGACTGTTGCGTTGTGAGGTTACGCTGACGTCACGTAAATACTGACGTCACGTAAATACTCAAATTTGGCGCCTTGGCCGGCTGCACCAGGCAAGAGCAAGCACACTGCTCTTGCCTGGTGAAGAAGGTCGAACGTCAGATTATGAAAAGGCGTGATCCGCTTCTGCATAAGACACGGCAGCATGTGATCTCGATGCACTTGTATAAGTTTGCAGCCATGAGTAGTTTGCCTGGTGTTTTAGGAAGTGCATTTTAGTGCGTCTCCAGAGCATTTCAGTGAGTGCATTTGTGACCGCTACAAACGATGTGTCACACTGTATGAGCTTCTCCATACCGGCAGTTTATGTGGCAAATGCTCCTGTGGAGAAGTGCTTCAGCTCGACGTCAAACAGCACACGAAGGCAGAATCCCCGCTGCTTTGCATACTGGGATAAAAATAAATATAGAGAAACCAATCACCAAAGTGTTGGGTATTTTATGCCACCTTAACGTACATCAGTTTGATGGAGAGATAAAAATATAGATGTGTACCGTCATTTCAGTGCTCACATGCAATCGGACCTAAATTAAGCCCTTTTCATTTTTAATTTGCGCGTACTTGAAAATCTCAGGACCGGATTTCTTTGAGGGGCTGTTAGGTGAAAAAGAATGCGATTTCTTCCGGATTCTTGCCCGTTACCTCTCCCCAAGCGTAGGGTAGCCAACCGCGCACGTCCTTGGTTAACCTCCCTACCTTTCCCTTCTCGTTTCTCTCTCCCTCTCTGGATTCCCAACTTGCTGAACATATTCAACTTAAAACACCGTTGGTTAACAACAATGAGCAAATTTAGCTTGCAAGGCTTTTCGAGGAAAGACCGTGTTCTGCACGCACCTGCGTCCTAAATCTAGCCGCCCTCTGTCATGTTACTTCGGGAATATAAACCACAGAAACGGATCACAATGGTTCGGGAAGCTCGAAAGCAGCCACGTTATTCGTAAAGCACTGGTGATGATTAGTGATGTTAATCGTGCAATGTCAACCAAAGAGTCCCATGGCTATGGTGACGAACTGACAATGGTGCATGAACCGAGTTTCCAAGGGTAGATGTAACTTGGCTGTATAAAGGCCTAAACCCATTCGTTATAATGTGCGTAAGCTAAATATGTATTAACGCCATGATTATGACTCGTGAGGTGTGAGATTTGCGAAGGACATCAATGATATGCAATAGGAGGATGATATACCACAAGGTATGGGTGTCCGTAAATGGACGCTTGAACGCATGACCTTGGAGGCACATGCAATAAAAAGCAGCAGCCAACAGGTAGAGGATGTGTTTTGAATCCTTTTGCTTTATGACTTGCAAAGTGTTTACATCGTGTAAAAAGCCCAAAACGGCCTTATTGTAAAAATAGTCGGTTCTTTACCAAGAAGTATTGTCGGATGTAGTGGGATCTGCTGTCAGTAGTCTGAAAGAAAATCCTTTTTTTTCTCTCAGTGTTTGCTAAACGACACTCCAGCAAGACGTGGAGGACGGGCAGAGTCTGGCCACATTTGCCACAGATAGGAGGTCATACGTGCAGACTATTCTAAGTCGACAGAAAATGACCTCAATTTGCTGTGTTTTCTTCATTAGTGGCCAATTTCCCAACGCGGCTTAAGTAAATGTAGCAATATGACATTTTAATGTCCCAGTCCCAGATTAATTGCCAAATGTTTCTTTCTGAAAATCCTGGCAATAGGAAAACAAGCGCGTTAGAAGCATCAACGGCGGCTCCCTCATCCGTATTTTTTCACCTTAAGCATGTTATTTTAATTTCCAGTGTGAACACCATGCACAGACACATTATAATGCGTACACAACACAAAATTTATCATATTTTGAAAGAAAAAGAGGCATCCAACTAATAATTATTCCGAGCACACGGTTGGCAGCCCTCTATGATTTTTTTGGATACAAGGGGCCGGCATCGGACAGCAGCACGCACTGGAATCACTTTGCCATACGCTATGGTTGAATAGATCTGCGGATAATGGGGAAGAGTTTATTACTAATGTGACGTCGCGGTTGGAACGACGTTTATTAGGCCCAGGAGCTCGTCAGCGAAGCAGCGCAGCACACAGGCGATGATGATGAACACATATACAGGCGAAGAGGAGGATAGGTAAAAGTGCGAGGATGATGATGATAACATACAGATGAGGAAGATGTGCGTAATAAACGCCCACACTAATTTCCCCCCGACGTGAAAGCGGCCATCCTGGCCGGCCGTCAAGGTGTCGAGGCACGCCGCGTGAAGGGCTTCATGCGGGACACGTGGACAACCTCGGTATTGCGGCAACGGCGGTCTGTGGGGGCGTCAAGAGGAGTGACGCGATAGTTGACAGGCGAAGTCTGTCCAAGGACTATGAACTGCCCGATGAACCGTGGCTGGAATTTTTCGCATAAACCAGGGGTGCGAACAGGAGTCAGGAGCAGGACCTCGTCACCAGGTCGAAAAGATACAACGCGATGGCATTCGTCGTAAATATTTTTCCGGTCTTGTTGTCTGGCCTCTGTGTTCAGGCGAGCAAGCTGGCGACAGTGGTCGAGTCGGGAAATGTACTCTTCGCACGATGATAGAGATGTATTAGCCTTGGAGTTGAAGAATGAAACGTCCAGAAAGAAAGTAGGGGAGTGTCCATAAACGAGGTAAAATGGCGAGTAGCCAGTTGTGCGCTGCACGGCCGTGTTATAGGCGAAAGTGACGAATGGTAAAAGAACATCCCAGTTTTTGTGGTCTGGTTGAATATAAGCGGCGATCATGTCGGCAAGGGTGCGATGAAACCGCTCGGTCAGGCCGTTAGTCTGGGGGTGATAGCTAGAAGCTGTCTTGTGGGCTGTGCCGGAGGCTCGAAGAACTTCGTTTAGCAGTTGGGAAAGGAACACCTTTCCACGGTCACTGAGCAGTACACGAGGAGCACCATGGCGTAGAATAATGGCTTCAAGAACGAAGTGAGCAACTTCCGAAGCAGAGCCAGTAAGCACAGAAGCTGTCTCAGCGTAGCGCGTCAGATGGTCGACGGCAGTCACTATCCATCGATTGCCAGCAGTAGTGACCGGAAGGGGCCCGTAAAGGTCGATCCCAACAACCTCGAACGGGGCTGCAGGGCACGGAAGCGGCTGTAATTGGCCGACAGGAGCAGATGTTGGGAGCTTGCGACGCTGGCAGGGAGAGCAGGTACCGACGTATCTGGCGACGCTAGCAGAAAGGCCAGGCCAATAGAAACGACTTCGAATGCGGTCATAGGTTTTATGGAACCCAAGGTGGCCAGCTGTCAAATCATCGTGAAAGGCGTTGAGGACACGAAGTCGGAGAGAGCGTGGTAGAACTGGCACCCAGCGTTGCCCGTCAGGATGGTAAATACGGCGATACAGCACGCCATCGTCCAGCTTAAAGTGCGCGAGCTGGCGACGGAGGCGCGCGTTATGAGGACGAGAAGCCCCAGAGAGGTGATCAATGAAGCGTTGACAGTACGGGTCAGCCAGCTGACGAGAGGCGAGTGGCTGATCATCGTCGAAAGGTAGTTGGTACATAGAGGCCAGGGAGGAAACCGTAGCAGTGTCGGTCGAACTGGTGACGTGCGAAGCGATTGCAGAGGCGTCGAGCGGGGCCGTAGGAAGCGGGCAGCGAGAAAGAGCGTCGGCGTCTTGGTGTTTCTTCCCGGACTTGTATATGATTTCGAAATCATACTCTTGGAGGCGTAAAATCCAGCGACCCAGGCGTCCAGACAAGTTCTTGAGCGTGGAAAGCCAGCATAAAGCGTGGTGGTCCGTAACGATGGTGAAATGGCGGCCGTGGAGATAAGGGCGAAACTTCTGTATCGACCAAACAATAGCCAGGCACTCTTGCTCAGTGATCGTATAGTTCTTTTCGGAAGCGCTGAGTACACGTCTGGCGTATGCAATGACTCTCTCTCGCGAAGAGTTGTCGCGTTGCAGAAGAACAGCACCTATACCGCGGCCGCTAGCGTCTGTGTGTAGGAGAGTCGGTGCGGCCTCATCAAAATGGCAAAGCACAGGTGCAGAGGTGAGGGCGTCCTTCAAGCGTGCAAACGCCAATTCGCATTCCTGGGACCACAGAAAGGGTACACCGGAAGCTAGTAGCTTGTGTAATGGAGCTGCGATGGAGGCAAAGTTCTGGATAAAGCGACGGAAATAAGAGGCGAGGCCAAGGAAACTGCGCAAGTCTTTGGGTCTGTCAGGACGAGGAAAGCGAAGAACTGCAGCAGTCTTGTCAGGGTCCGGCTGAATGTCATCCCTGCTCACGACATGACCCAGGATCTTAATGGCTTTGCTGGCGAAACGGCATTTCTTGGTGTTCAGCTGAAGACCAGCGCGGGCGAGGCACGTCAAAACTTCATCCAAGCGTTGTAGGTGCTGATTAAATGTGGATGAAAAAATGACAATGTCGTCCAGATAACACAGGCAGGTCTTCCACTTCAGGCCACGCAACACGGTGTCAATCATGCGCTCAAAAGTCGCAGGCGCGTTGCAGAGCCCGAAAGGCATTACGTTGAACTCGTACAGTCCATCGGGGGTTGCGAACGCAGTTTTTTCTTTATCGTCTTCGTGCATGGGGATTTGCCATTAGCGGGAACGCAGATCCAGGCTGGAAAAGTATTCCGCACCTTGGAGGGAATCAAGGGCGTCATCAATGCGCGGCATAGGGTAGACGTCTTTTCGAGTTATCTTGTTGAGCGCCCGATAATCGACGCAAAAGCGCACGGAGCCATCTTTTTTGCGGACCAAGACAACAGGAGACGACCAAGAACTAGCCGAGGGGCGAATTACCTTGCGTTCTAGCATGTCTGCGACGTTGTCTTCGATGATTTTCCGCTCGGCTAGAGACACACGGTAGGGGCGGCGCCGTACGATAGATGTTTTGTCTGTCAGAATGCGATGCTCTGCAACGGTTGTTTGGCACAACGTTGACGAATACACGTCGAAAGAATTGGCGTGCTTTTTCAACAAAGCCAGCAGCTGTTGTGTCTGCGCGGGTTTCAAGTCAGTGCTGATGACTGCTGTAAGGGCGGCGGCCGAAGAAGAATCACCAGAAGATGGGTCCCCAGAAGAGACTGGTGTAAGTGGCAAGACGCAGACAGGCTCCAAATCGGCGACGGATGCAACGGTTGTGCCTTGCGGAAGGAGGATTTTTTCTGGAGTTGCGTTCGTGGCAGTGACCAGTGCAGAGGAGTTGTGGAATCGAACAACTCCTGATGTAAATGTTATGCCTTTAGTAAGGCAACGTGAAGAAGGGAACACCAAGACGTCACCATGGTCAATGTCGTCGGATAGGAGAGTAACTAGTTGGATTTGTCCTGGCAGTAGTTCCGTATCTTCCGCAGCGGTCAGGTGAAGTGGCGTGTGGGTTTCTTCGCCAAGCAAGTGTTCGGTGTCGGTAAGGTGTATCACACGCTGACCACAACAAATAGCAGCAGAGGCAGAAGATAGAAAATCCCATCCCAAAATCAGCTGGTGAGAGCACGGGTATAGCACAGCAAACTATGTGATGGAGAATGTCATCGATAAGTACACGCGCAGTACAGAAGGCAGCAGGTCGAATAGTGTTCCCTTCGGCTGCAACCAGCGTGGGACCATCGTAAGGCGTCATAACTTTCTTCAGACGGGAACACAAATGAACATTCATAACCGACAAAGCCGCACCAGTATCCACTAAAGCATCCACGGGCACCCCTTCAACGTACACACGAATCATATTGGATGGGCGCGCTGGAGGAATTTCAGTCTTGTGTGTGTATGCAGTTTTTCCTCCGGAAACTGCATCGCTTAGTTTTCCGCGCGAACGGTAGAGGTAAGGGAGGCAGGCCTAAGTGGTGACGATGAGCGGCGGTAGGGTCATGGAGAACGGCGTCTGGCCGAACGGTAAGCGCCTCGTGCATCAGGTGATGCAGGCGGAGATGGAGAGCGCTGCGAAGGTGAAGAGTAACGCCGCCCTTGGTAAGAGGCTCCACTGTAAAAATCGCGCTCACACATATCGTAGCCCCGACGCTCGTCTTGCTGGCGCTTGCGGCAAAAGCGTGATATGTGGCCGCGATAGCCACAATAATAGCACGTAGGATGAGACGGACGCCAAGGGGGGTAGTAGGGGGTGTTCGGTGTACCGTGTGACAGGGAGGTCAAATGGGCCGATGAAGGCTCTGGCGGTGATGACGGGAAGTGAACCGTGGGCGCAGTAGCAACCGACGCGTAAGTTGGTAGCGGCAACGGAGAAGCGACGTGGCCGACAGGCTTGGCAGCAACTTGCGCGTATGTCGGCCGTGCGGTAGTTGGTAATGCGTGAGGGACAGGAGCTTGTGCTGGCACAGTGCAGGTCAAGGACGCCAGTTCTTCCCTGATAACGTCACGCAATGACGCACCAAAAGGTTGGCTGGGATACGTCGAAGGTGAGGTTAACCCCATCGATTGTAACTCTTCGCGTATGAGCGTGCGTATCAGTGTACGTAGGTCATGGTCCCCCGTAGAATGGGCATCGTCAATGTCGGGCTGTAGGCGGACAGACTCGAGCTCATCGAGGCGCTGACAAGTGATTACGACGTCAGCGACGGTAGCGGGATTCTTAGTGGCGAGTGCATTGAAGGCAAGAGTTCCAATGCCTTTGAGAATGTGGCGTACCCTGTCCGACTCCGACATTGAAGAATTCACAAGTCGGCAGAGTGAAAGGACGTCCTCGATGTAGGAGGTGTACGACTCGCCCAGGTGTTGTTTGCGAGCATCGAGGCTCTTCTTGGCGAGAGTGGACCGAACAGCCGGTGTGCCGAACAGTTCACGAAGCTGGTGCTTGAAGAGAGTCCAGTCGGTCAATTCCGGCTCGTGGTTAAAGAACCACGTCTTCGCCACGCCAGACAGATAGAAGGAGACATGGCGTAGTTTATTAACATCATCCCAGTGATTGGCGGAACTGACTCGCTCATAATTGTCCTGCCAGTCTTCGACATCCTCTCCGCGAAGACCAGCGAAGAGATGGGGGTCACGCTGGGCGCTGTTGATGATAGAGGAAGGAGGTACTTGCGATGTCGGAATGGTTGTAATAGGGGCGCCAGGCTGCACGTCCTGCGGCATGCTAGCTGACGGTGGGCGGAAGCGGCGACCTGAACGAAGCTCCAGGAGGCAGACCGGACGGCCAGAGGACGTAGGACCGAAGAGCACACTCCACCACTTGTGACGTCTCGGTTGGAACGACGTTTATTAGGCCCAGGAGATCGTCAGCGAACCAGCGCAGCACACAGGCGATGATGATGAACACATATACAGGCAAAGAGGAGGATAGGTAAAAGTGCGAGGATGATGATGATAACATACAGATGAGGAAGATGTGCGTAATAAACGCCCACAATACTTAAGAAAACGATTGGTTTCGGCGCACACGCATAACTACTGCGAATTTTTTTGCGCTTACAACACGGTATTTCTTTGAGAATAGCTGATGTGCAAATTACCATAGCAGTTTGAAGCCACAACGACGAAGTTAAGGTCTCCCCGAGCAGTAACAATTTTTAGAGGCATATTTGCAGCTTTTGGAACAGTATCTGCAGCTCCCGTTCACACAAGTACCAGAGTTCACTCGGATAATTTTTCTAGGAAACTTATGTTCAACCCTACTCCACGCACCTATCTCTCCCGCCGAACTCTCTCTTCCTCTCCTTCGGCATGTGCTCTTTCCTCTCGAAAGTGAGCGGTACACTCAGCGCCAAGACCCGCGCCGCAAGCCGCCCGGACCACCTGTGAGAAAACGCCCTTAAAGTAAGGCCGCATTAACATGAGCTCACTTAGTACACGAAGACATCAGCAGCAATAAGCAGGAACCATTCGCGCCGCGTCTTCCATGGACATCAAATTGCAAGCAAAGCAATAGATTGGAAGCTAAAAAATACAGACAGAAGGACCTGTCTGGTTGGCCCAAGAAATTAGGACGCTATCAAGGTCTCCTACAAAATTTTACATTTATAAAACCTGGCGTTTAGAAGCCACTCAGTTCCTTCCGAAGAAATGACAGTTGGTGACGGTGCGTAGCTTCTTAATGCTCTTGGTAGTGAAGGGAAGCGTGTCGAGGTCGTATTTAAATTGGGATAGCAAGTTTTCTTCTAGTGCGCTTCCGTGGCCGGAATGAAAAAGGGGGTGTCGGAGGCTAGTGCTGTGCTGCGGCGCCTTTTTCTCTCCATTCTGTCATGGTGCTCATGTCATGGACATAAGCAGTATGACGGCCCAGCAAATAGCAGGCGTGCCCTTATGTCACGGGTTTCCAGATATGTGGCAAGTGAACTTAGGATAAAATTTAAAACAAAATTTATGTAGTAAACGAAATGTTAATGTTTGCAAAATTTATTTGAGAATTATCTGAATTTTTTTCCAGGGAGTAAAAGCAAATGGCACTGAGCGAGGATGTCCAGCGTAAGTCAACAGAAGAAAGAAAAAACTTTTTCTAGTGACTCCAAGTCCACCTGTCGGGTTCTTCTATTTCACATTACATCACACCAAATACACGTGACCACGCATAAACGGTGACATTTTGCCTGACACTGGTATCGCCCTGAAATTTAATGTATTATAAGAGGAAGATGCAATCACAGGATCATTGAGAGGCCCCGCATATTCTTGTAACCGATGAAGCAACAAGTTGTAACAAAAAGTGCTTAACGTTTAACAAGACTGCAGTCATCAGAAAGCTCGTTGGTGGACACGCACTTTGCACATAGTTACATTCTTTCGTCACCAACACGCAAAAGCTTTTCATAATTACTACGCCCCCATGACGCCTGGTCAACGCATATAAAGTCTATTCATCATCATCACCATTCAGCCTATAATTATGCCAACTGCAGGACGAAGGCCTCTCCCTGCGATCTCCAATTACCCCTGCCTTGCGCTCGCTGATTTCAACTTGGGCTTGCAAGAGAGAATACGGGGTAGGATTTCCCATCCATAAAGGCATAGCGGGGAACATTGATGAATTCTATGGCATTAATGAGAGGGTAGCAGTCGTCGTAATGAAGCTGAATCAGAGGTATAGATTGCAGGTAGTGCAAGCCTACGCCCCAACCTCCAGTCACGATGATGAAGAAATAGAACAGTTTTATGAAGATGTTGAACTTGTAATGAGGAAGGTGAAAACTCAGTATACGGTTGTCATGGGCGACTTCAATGCAAAAGTGCGAAAAAAAAACTGGCTGGTGAGCAAGTAATTGGAAACTATGCCATTGACTCTAGGAACACTAGAGGTGAGATGATGGTAGAATTCGCGGAAAGGAATAGGCTCCGAATTATGAATAACTTCTTGAGGAAGCATAACAGGAAGTGGACCTGGAAAAGCCCTAATGAAGAATCAAGAAATGAAATACATTTCATACTCTCTGCCGATCTCAGCATAGTGCAGGATGTAGAAGTGTTAAGTAGGGTAAAGTGCAGTGACAATAGGTTAGTGAGGTCTAGGATTTCTCTCAATTTGAAGAGAGAGAGAGTGAAATTAGTCATGAAGAAACAGGCCAACCTATAGACGCAGTACGGGTGGAAGCACACCAATTCAGGCTGGTGCTCTCAAACAAATATGCAGCTTTAGAACCAGAAGATGAAGACAACACAGAGGTAATGAATGAAGCCGTAACTAGGCTGATCTCAGAAGCAGCAATTGAAGTGGGGGCACCAAGGGAACAGTAGGTAAGCTCTCCTAAGTAACAAAGGACTTAATAAAGAAACGACAAAACAGAAAAGTGTCAAACTCGAGACACCAGATAGAATTCGCTGAACTGTCAAAACTGATCAACAAGAACAAAGTAAGGGATATTTGAAATTATAACGTGGAAAGTAATGAGGAAGCAGTAAAATATGGACGCAGCAGGAAATCACTCCGAAGAAAACTTGGCATTGGACAAGGCAAGATGTATTCACGGAATGATAAGCAGGGTAACATCACCAGCAATTTCGATGACATAAAGTCTATTGCGCAAATATGAAAAAATAATGATACGAAAACACAGCATTTATGCTGCTTCCTGTCCTTGAAAATTGTGGCACGATACGCTTTCTTGTGCCCAAAGGTGAATGGCAGCGGCGTGTTAGTACGCACCAAAATGCTGGAATGCTTTTGGAAGTTACAACAACCACCCCTCACTAATGCAATGAAGCACAAAGTGTCACCTTGATTCTTGGGAACACCAAGACAAATTGTGTCTGAAACGACGTCTGAAAGAGTGCTGCAAATGTGTTCGAACAGCTGGAAGACTCGTCTTCTTGATGGTGATGACCTCAAACCATGGCGCATACCCACTAAAAGGGATTGGCCACGAATCGAGCCTCGCCGGCTAAAATGCACTATCTGAGCAAACGTTCAAAGGTAAATTAATGAATTGAAGAAGAGCAGCAATTAAGGCGTATATGACTGCCATCCAGTACTTTCTGAGTAGTATTTAGAAGGTGCAAGAAAGAATAAACTAATGTACTAAAATGAGACAGAGGCGAAAGCAAATAAAGCAGTCGCGTTAACAATTTAGCCGGCGGCAGACAAAAAATAGATTTTATACGACATTGCACAAATTCCTGCACATGTGACCAATTGTTGCTATTCCGAACGCTGACACGAAAACACATTCAATGCAAGTGCAAAAGTGGCGTAGCGGTCAGGCACGGTCTGCCCGTCCTGACGTGGGAGTGGCCCTTGGCGGACCCTCCGCCGTAAGGCGGTCTCGGCGTTGCTCCTCAGGACCTGACTAAAGTTCATTGTCTGTCTGTTCTCGCCAAGAAAGAAAGGCACCGAGAAGTCTCTAACAAGTGATCAATTGTTTCTTTTTCGTTACAAAACGGACACAAGTAATAGAGCACAAAACAGGGGCGCTATGACGTAAAACTATTCTAATCTATTTCTATTCTATTTCTGCCACTAGCACTTTACGATTGGTCAAATATTTTTGACCAATCCTTTTTGACTACCTATAAACGAGGGGAGCGTTTGGTTGGGCTGTTCAAACAACGCGTCGGATCACCGCCTAGTGCTTCCCTCAGCGGTTACGTAAGTTTGACATCCGGAGATGGGAATAAAATGAAAATCAAATAGTTTCACGTTATATGGCCCTTGACCTGTACGTATAAAAAAATTGTGGAACCACGACAGCGCTGCCTCTTGACCGTCACCTCCATCGGTCGAGTTTTACGGTATTTTCTACACTGAAGGCACAGTAAGTCTTGATATTCTGATAATAATGTCAGATCAGATTTTTCCTTCAAATTAATATACCTTCAAATCCTGGCTGCAGTGATAAGTTCTGTCGTCGCCAGTAAGAGAAACGTTCGCCAAGAAAATAGCACACGAAAGTAGCAGACGAAGAAGAAGAAGCTGTCCATCGAGCTGGCTTTGCCGTCCTCTCCCGCACCATGCGTGAGTTTTCCTTTTTCACGCCATACCAATCCATTAACTATTTGTAGCGGGTGAACAAATATTTCAGCCTTGCTGCTGAACACTACACACAAGGATTCCTAAATAAGGATTCTGTCAGGCCCTTACTATGAGGGTAGGATAGTCTTTCCTAACACCTCTAAACGAAAACATGTGGTGCGCCACTATAAAACATTGTAAAAGGGCATGCCAAATTTCTCTTGAAACAAGGACGTGTCTTGAAACAAGGAAACAAGGACACTAAAACTGCGCAGTGAACTGTAGTAAGTGAGATTATAGCATAACATTTATTTTGCGGATTGTACAGCACACAACTGCACAGTGGATAATGATGGAGGTCATGTATAGGGAGTGCTCCAAATTTCGACCACATTGTATCTTTAACCTGCACCATATTTAACGGTACACGAAATTTTTTTCTGTGCATTTCGACCGCATGTAATTGCGGCCGCCGAGGGTGGGATTCGAACCCTTGACCTGGTGCTCGAAAACACGACGCCACAGCCACTGAGTAACCACGACAGGTGAAGTTCTGGCATAAAAATCGCAGAAATTACTGTTTGCCCTCTTTGAAATTCGCGTAATGAGTAGCATCGTCGTAATTTGAAAATCGAACAGTGTAATTATTATCGGAACAAGTGTCTCTTGTAACCACAACGAATTGCTACCTGCAATTGTTCTGTATAGAATGTCTTTAGCCTTGGTGTGGTCCTATATGCGAAGTTTGCATCTCTGAATTAGGCCCCTTTTACTAATGTAGCGGAAGCTGGAAACTAAACAATGACGCCTAGTTGCTTTTGACTTGTTTCCAATGGGACTTATCCCGGCAGTACATTCTTTAGCTAAGGTGTCGAAAGTATTCAGCATCACGAAGGCAACCGCTCTGCTGAACAAAGCCTTGCTAAGCCTGTGCTACACGACAGCTTCTCTACACGAATACCACCTAAACAGCTTGCATTTCTTTCGGAAACATCCCTACTGAAAAAAAAAAAACCTCGTATTCCACAGACCTCCTCTATCCAATAGCACCATATGGCATATAGGAAAAACGGGATTTTGTATGGGATACTATATGTTTCATATCGGATTATTGGATATGAGAGTTATGGGGCATATGGATTTTTCAATAGGGATAGTACAACGTGTAGCTTAATTATAAAAGAAATGCTTGTGAATGCTTGTACTCGAATAACAGAGTATTTGATCTTGGGAATACTTCCTTGTATAGTTGCAACTGAATATAAGATGTCATGAGAGACTCGGCAAGTACCCTGATTTCTAAGTCAGAGAATACGACAGCGTGCTTAGCCCAGCTGACCTCTAGCACTTTTTTAGCTTTATTATCAGATCAGAATGAGCAACATTAGGCTTCACCAGGCTAAAAATAAAGCGCTATACAAGGTATGCAAATAGCCTTTTCTTGACGCTGTGTACGTAAGCTGTCAGTTTGTTAAGTTTGCTAATGAGTTTGGTAATTTCAGACTTCGGTCAGGAGTTGCAAGAAAATGCCTTCGGTGGACAGGTGACCACTAACGAAGGAGGTGCTTCACAAGGAGCCTCGACAGCAACTTTCATTCAGCTTTATTGTTGTACTTTGTGCAGGTGGCGCAATCCGTCCAAATGGTGGCTTTGGGCAGTCAGGTAAGTGTTCCAACTTGAATGGGTCTCGGTAACAGTCAAACTTCGAGATTAATGCGCCGCCAGTGCACTGTCTTATTACTTCGTCAGCCGTTCGTGCAATGCTTTTGATAAGAGGAATCCATCGTTCAGCCGCTCCCATTAAATACGCAAAAAGAGAGAAATTATTTTGATCGCCATGTATTGTACTAAATTTGACTAGGTTTCTTGCATTTGCTCACAAAACTAAGATTTATGACATTACCAGCTAGGTTTTTATATCCAGGCGAGCATCATTTGAAGTTAAGTTTTTGTAAATAAAAATTAAGAAAATTGAGCTATCCCATGTATATTGCAACTGGGCAATAAAAAAGATATCACACTTCCCTAAACTTTATCTTTTGGGAAAACGAAAGCCAACTAAAATTGTATACTGTAAATCTGTGTAATATATATCACTGAACTGGTAACAGGACCTGTGCGAAGGTCTTGCCTGCATACAAGCCAAGATGGCACATTAGAATTTCCAAGGAGCTCTTCTTCATTGAGGACAAGTGCCGACAGGTCAGTAGAAAAACAAAATGTTTGCAACTTTTTTTACAAGACGGGTTTCTAGAGGCATTTTTTCGCTGTATTAACAGTGCCCGTTTGACATTCATCGCAAGTGAGCACAGATATGACCTTAAACCCGCTTTCACTTCGTGAAGTCGGGGTACGCGTAATCGTCTGGGTTTCGTTCCTATATAATTGCGAGAGCAATTTCAAACGCACACCTGAGTGTCAGTATTAGGGCTGCTTGCATTTTGCTGCTGGCTAAATGTTTAGTCTTGGTCTAACCATCTCCTCTGTAGAGTTTTCAAGTAAGCCGTAAAGTTGTATAACCTTTTAGTCCACATAATATGCTCCAAGAGATCCAGTTTATAGAACTGCGATATCTGTTTCTGGCGCAGAGTCCTGTATTTGTAATTTATCTGTTTTAATTTCATATACCAGAGAGAGAGAGAGAGAAAGGTTCTTCATTAGAAAAACAGATTTTTGTTGGCACGTATTCAACTGCTTGCATGCTACTCTCTATAGGGATGAGGATGGGATTAAAGGATTCCAAAGGAGAGTGGGAAAAAAAGAGAATAAAAGTAAATATGAAATGCGCAAGTGGACCTGATACTAATATTTACAAGTGAGACGGCGGGTAAATTTACGCTTTTCTATATGAAATGGCGAATCTTTAAAGCTTTCCGATTAGACAAATTCCTGAGAGGTATTTGAACCGTTATCTCACTATGTCGCGTTAGTACCTCGGTTGTGGGGCCGGTTGTGTTATGTAAATTGCTACTGTTTTATGTATGTCATATATGCTATGTATTTTCTGTTTGCTTTCTATGTACTGCCTCCCTTACTCAATGCCTAATTTGAGGCATCTAAGGTGTTTCTAAATAAAAAATAAATAAATAAATAAAAAACCCGCCACTGCTTTGAGGGGCCGGGCATTGGCCCTAAGATGCTGGGCAACGCTAACGGATAGTGGCAAATCATGTCCATTTGTTGCTGAGAAAATTATCTCCTCGCGGTAAGCGGGACATTATAGCAGTATGTGCTCCATTGTCTCTAAGCTGCCACAGTTATCGCAGTAGGGGTTAGTGGTACGCCATATGAGGTACAGATAGTTGTTCGTGTATGCCACGTTCAGTCGAAGACGATGGCACAATGTCAGTAAGTGTCTAGGAAGTGGTCGTGAAATTTTCCATCTCACTTTTGGGCTAATATAAAGCAGAAAGTTGTCTTGTGAAGCGGCAGATCCCAGAGGTGGTCTTTTCCTTGATAGGCATAACTTTTTGCCATGTTTGAAGCGTCGGCTTTGGTAAAAAAAATATATTATGAAATTTCGGTATGGGAGTCCATTTCGCGCAGCTTCATCCGCTTTTTCATTTCCCGAAATACCGGCATGGCCATGTATCCAATGGAAGTTGATGCAATGCCCAGCAATTTTAGCCACGTGGTAAAGCTAAGCAATGTCAAATGCTGCAGGTTGGTTATAACATCGCTTGTGCCTGTTCTTCATACTTTGTAGGGCTGCTATTGAATCCGTGAAAATGACTCATGCCTTCGGCGGCTGCTGTCGAAGTGTAAATGTGCGTTGCGGCTGGGTATTCTTTGTGCATATATTCCAAAGCTGTCTCATAAGTCACTGCTTGAGGCATTTTATTTGTCGTCCTGATTTCAGGGATATATGGCACGATTTCCAGTGGTGACAGTGTCAATAGTGAAATGTTTCGTGGCATAATTGAACGGCTGAGCCGGAATCGAAGTAGATATGCTTCCGACGGCCTGCCCAAAGCTAGATGTAGCACGGGTTCTAGAAATATCCTTTAAAAAGTGGGTCTTCGAATGAATGACATGTTTGAGGTGAATCCGGTGTCTCCCGCGAAGATTGCGCTTCAAGAGGCAGGCATCCAGCTTCTGCTACAGTTCCTGAGCGGGATGACCCCTTCGAATGGCCAAGACATACTCGAAGGCAGTTGTTCCATGCTGCCTCAAGTTTTCTCTTGCCTGTGGGAGACATTTTGCACAAAATCGGGAGATAATACCGTAGTGTTCCCTCGACGTACGCCTTACAGTTGCTGCCCCACTGTGATCCAGCTAAAAACCGGAACATGTGTGACGCCGAGGAAATCTTCCGCTCAGTTTTTTTCACTAGAGGCGACCATGTGAGGTTCCTATCGATCGTCACTCCAAGAAACCTTTCTGCCTTGACGTAAGGAAGGGTACGACCACCCAACACTAGTGGGTATTTTTCCATACTCCTCCGCGTGAAAGCCATAGCAACGCTTTTGTCGGGGGACAATTTCAGACCCTTTGGATTTAGGTAGGCCGGTATATTGGCTAGCGCTTTCTGGAGACGCTGTTGGGTGGTACTGCGTGAATGCGCCGTGCTCCAAATGCAGATGTCGTTCGCGTACAGTGGGATTCTGACGTCACGTGGCAGGTTTCTCCTGGGATGGATGAGGACTAAACTAAATAATACCTGGCTTAACACAGCTCCTTGTGGCATTCCCTTCTAAACGGCATAAAACGCCGTCGGGCCATCCGGGATACGGCAATCCATGCGTAAAGCTGTCCATCAAGACCAAGGGTTTTCATAGCGTCAAGTATTGCTTTCGGCGATATGTGTGCAAACCGTTCTTCCATTGGTGCAGCTCAGCTTATATACCTTAACGCAGCAAATTTCATTAAAATTGTTTCGGGGGTTGTCTCATGGCACGATTACTGATTTTCACTTGTATTTGAAGAAGGATTTAGGAGTTGTTCTAGACGTAACGCTTCCCACTCAGCAGATATTTTACACAGTCTTGCCCTATGTGACAGAGACTAGTGCGCTCCATGCACGCACGTAAGAATGCCCGCGTAAAAAAAAGAAAAAAAAAGCGGTCGTTTACGGCTACGACGTAAAGAGAACGCCAGGCGGGTTTGATAAAGGCGTCATATGAAAGGGAGCATGTAGAGGATACGCACCCAAGAGTGAAGCCCATATAGGCGGCATTTAACCATGGGTAAATGGCGACCGAATACCCACTGAAAGCACAAAATAATGCCAACTTCGTACCCCCGACCAAACCAACCTTTCTGGCGAAAAATGTCCCACATTTTCCGATGACAACACATCAACAGAATTCGTCGACCCCGACCGTCACATTGAACGAAAGAAAGACATTAGAAGCGAAATATGAGCTTTTATGCTTTGTTTAGTATGGCAGATTTTCTCCCGGACTGAAAACCTCAGACTCTACACGGACTCCCTCGAGAGTGGCCATCCTTCTGGCATAAATATGTGCTCGCCTTAAGCTTTACATGCCGTTGCATATGCAATGGTAATCGGCTGCCACTTGTGCTTTTTGAAAATCATCTCTTCAGTGAGTAGGGTGGAGATAGGGTGAGGGAGAGGGTAACTGTAACTCCGAGCGAGTACTAAAGATTATCACTGCCGTGATTATCGTAGCGCCCATAAACTGCAGAAAAGAGGTTTCTCCTAGCCTGCCTTGGATAACTACTACTTTACGTCATCCGACTGTACTAGTAATTTATTTGGGCAAAACAAATACAAGGTACTTTTGTCCTACGCCTGCAGGTTACCTTATCTCATAAGACCAGCAAGACCTAACATCTGCGTTTTCTTCTTTAAGCACCGATTCCTTTACCATAACCAGCTGCATAACCGTTAGCATATCTGCACAATCCTCATCTTCATCTATATGGACTAAAATATCACTCACAAAATTTGCTTTTTCAATACAAAGCGGCACGTTACCGCCTCTGAAGATTACATATATCATATTTCATTGCTTGTTGCGCATTCTTTAAGCGCTTATCGCTGCACCTTACATTTCATGGCAGATAAGCCAGCTGAGTGTTGAGATAAGAAAATTAGCAAGCGCAATGGGGATTCGGCCTACCCAGGACAGTAGCTACATAGAAACTACTAGAACAGGCGTTAGTCATACCGTAGATTTATAGGCGGGACGATGATATCTGCGACACTGTAGTACAGGCGATAAAACGTATTATAATAAGCGTCTAGATACAATTCACGGCTGTTTTACGGTGCTGCTATCAGAGGAAAATGCCATGGCTGAAAGGAATCTTCTCATGCAATTCATGCGGACGCTTGCGGTGAGAAGTTAAACAGGGAAGCAAAAGCCCAAAATACAACAGCATGTAGTATTTACTGAACTACACGTTGTCAGCCATAAGAGCAAGTGTAAGCTTTGGAAAAATTGCTACTGCAGTAACGTCTTCTCTAAATCACACCTTATGAGCATACAGTCAACTTTAGTAATTTTTGTGCTGAGAACCAGTGGTCGACAAGAATTTCCGGGCGAATTCTAAAACACGGATTTTTTTACAGACCTGATGATGCTAGAAGTGGAGCAAGTGCCTACAGGTAGTATACATACGCCATCTTTTACCCGTCACTAATTTGAAGCGTTTCTTGAGCGTTCTAAATGACATAGATAAAAACGTAGCTAGACTGAGACAAGGACAAGTAGAAACATAAAGCTAAATCGCATGCGCTGACCAACAAGTGGTTTTATTTCCACTATGACCTGCCTTTTATAGGCGCCGAAGTTTGCCGTATCACACCATTAGTTATCAAAGATGATCACACATATTCGAAATATATCCATTATATACTGAGGGACGCGCAGACCGCTTTTCTCAATGGTTTTGTTTAGGTTTAAAACGTTTCATCCTTATGTAAAGGTTTCCGTCTTTCTTTTGGTCGTCTTCTCACCTTAGACGCATGCTCAAGTTAGATGACGAATGCATAGTTTTCTTGTACGCGTTGCGCGTTTATTCTTTGTTTGTTTTGATGCGCAGTGACTTAACGAAGCAGTATATTTCTCGAAAGAAAATAGTAACCATCAAAAACTCTATGAATGTTTTTTTTTTGTGTCGTTGTTGGTGGTGGTTTAGCGTAATTTTTCCATGCAAGGGGCGGTAACTGGATATATCTTGAACATGTGTGATCATCTTTGTTAACTGGTGGTGTGATATGGCAAACTTTTGAGCACATAAAATACAGGTGTTAGTGCAAAGAAAACCAGTCAGCGCTTGTGCTGTAGCTCTGTGCTTCTTCTTGTCCTTGTCTCAGTCGCGCTGCGTTGTCATCCAACTGTGAACCAACTCGCCAAAGTTAAAGTTCTACTATTCAATGACAGTTTTGGCTTGCTTAAATTCCTCTGCAGCGACGAGAGGATCGTAAGTTGACTCTCGTTCTGTCCCCTATTTTATTTTGTGGGTAACGTTGTGGAATCAGTCTTGAGATTTCTACTTTTAGGAAGCCATGTTGAAGTCAGGAAGGCTTACGTCAACGAGCGTGACGTTTTGGCTCAGACTTTGTAAAGCTCAGAACAAATTCAGAAACAGAGGCGTCGGTATAGAAGTATAGGCTTAAAGCAGTGCTGTCAGACTCTGAAACCAGTTTCCCCCAAACTCGACGAAAAATTTCCCAGATTTCCCTAGATTTTTTACAAGGTGCGGTTGTTCAATTTGTCAATATGCTGTCGGTAAAAAAAATGGTATGCAAGTAGATTGCAAATTTTATATTTTAAAGTTATTTCTAAGCTGCTTTTGAAATATTTAAAGAATGAAAAGAATGCACTCAAGCAGAAATGATGATCCATTGCACCCAAACATGAGCTCCCCACGTGAGAAAATGTGACCGAGGGAAAGAAAAAAAAAAAAAAAACAAGCCTAATGGTTGCGCGGTCTTCGTGCGACCAAAACAACCTTGCTGAAACTACGAAAGCACACAAAGGACGACGCTCTATAGCTACTGCAGGATAATTAAAATGCGCATTAGCAAATGCTAGAGAAGGCACAAGTCTGCACAAGAAGGCACAAGTCGTTCTAACGCCATCGCTACTCACCACAACAGACAAAAAATGATTAAACTATGTGGTTTTACGTGCCAAAACCACTATTTGATTATGAGGCACGCCGTAGGACTCCGGAATAATTTAGACCACCTGGGTTTCTTTAACGTGCACCTAAATCTAAGTACACGGGTGTTTTCGCCTTTTTCACCCATCGAAATGCGGCCGCCATGGCCGGGATTCGATTCCGCGACCGCATGCTTAGCAGCCCAACACCATAGCCACTAAGCAACCACGGGGGGTCACAACAGATTATAGCACGCGACAACGCCATTCGTTCGCATTGGCTGAGAACTGCTCTCACCTATATTTCCGAAAGGATGACTTCGCTTCTGTGCTCAGTGTCTCTGACCGATATTAGTTCCAAGGCATGTGTACCCACTTGTGCGAGAACAGCCACGTCCTGCCTGAAGTCATATTCACAGAAAAAAGACCGCCGGTGGCTTGATCTACATGCAAAACACATTTGGACAACAAAGGAGTACCAAGACTGACGCGGCTTGTTATTCGAATGGTAAGGAAGATGGGCGCCAGACCTCCCCAAGAGAATGTAAGAGTGTTAAAAAGTTTACCAATTCCCGAAACCAATGTAAAAGATGCGCAATAAGTGTTTCTTGCATTGCATGTACTGACGTAGCAACACACAACTTAAGCGCTCTGCGATATCACTTAAGCGTCTACACGGTGCCCTCCGTCTTCTCTCATGCGCAAGGGAGGGAACGGGTAGATGTGAGCGCACTAGGACGGGGTAGGGGGGGGGGGGGGGGGGGGCAGGTTAGCGCGAGTCTCCTCTTCTACTCCAGTCGCGGCTGTGCATGACGTGGCTGAGCGCGGCCTCGCGCGCCCTATCTTGGAGGTAATCTGCAGTGGGTGTAAAGCTGTAGGCGACCCGAGATGGCTGATGGCTTCGTGTCCGCTGTGTTCTCGCGCGCCTAGTTCACGTGAAAGCGAGAGGCGCCACGAAAGGCGATTCGCGCGCTGCTGCCGCCACTCTTCATTATGTCAGCGTTGTGAGAGCGAGTGTCCGCAGTCATCGAGTGAGATGTGTTCATGTTTGCCTGTGCGAGCGTGACATCATGCTTGACACTGCGGCTTCTTTTGCGGTTTACCTGGAGGTTGTTTTGGAACTGCAAATGAAGTTTGGCTGTACGCGGAATGCTGCGGAAGCGCAGTGTTTTCTCGCATGAACAAAAACGATTGGGCTAGGCTCGCAAAAGCCATGCTATGCTGAGTATGAGTACGAAACATGACGCCAGTCCAATCAGTATCCACATAGTCCACTGAATATAATCTCCGTCATATATGCATTTTTACCATACGATCACAACCAAGATGCATTGCAATATAATTTGGCTTACCCTAAGCGCAACTGCCCTATAATATTGTGCTGAACATGGTTCCCTTACCTACCGACGGTTTCAGCGTAAAAGCCTAGTTTTGTGCCGGATACTCCGAAGACGCGTTTTCGTGGGTACCTGATATCTAAGCAGGCGAGATGTCTCGCTGGGTAACTTTTACCGCCCCAAAGTAATTTAAGTAATGAAATCATGCGTTGTCCGCCTAATTCTACATTTCAAATATTGTAAAGCGAGTAATTTGTTTAATTACTTACAGAGAACATGAGTTTTTTGCCTAGGACACGGCTCCGACATAGATCGCTGGATACATGTACCTTACTGTCGTTGCCGGGTAGACTGCCTGAACAAAATAAACCTCTTTGTGTATCTCTAACAACACATGCCTGAAAGCAGGCTTGCCCCCAAAAGAGGCTTTACTTATGTTTTGACAATAGTTGAGTAATCTAAGCAGGCGGGAATGCTGTACATAGGTTGTTTATTGAGATGGATGGATGGAGCTTAAGATTGGATGGAGCTTAAGAAGCCTGCAGTACAGAGTAGAATAACACGTATAACCTTAGTTTGGATAATTCGCTACGAACATCAGTACAAGAATAAATAGCAGCAAAGTGTGGCGTGTCAATTAAACAGTTCACTCACAAACAAGGAAATAGTCACGTGTAAATTTCTGTGAGAAGAAATTTATGTCAGTCAACAACAATCACAAATGAAAACACGTGGCCACCGGAAAGAAATAAAGAAAAAATAAAGAAAGAACACCCTAAGCCAAACTTTATAGGTACGAAGAAAATGCAAAAAAAAGGAAAACGTAGGAAAAACGCCTAAAGCATAATACTAGAGTCGTGTTCCAGTTGCAGAACAGTGCGGCAGTACACATTTTTCACATCGCTCTAGAGTCCACTATAATGAAAACATGCAGCAGCCGATTCCACTCCTCTGATTACCTGGAGGAGTGCAATGATTCCCACCTCGTGTTGACTAAACCGTTTCTCATCCTAATTTAAGACTTTTGTGCATTCTCTACAAATAAAATTCAACATCTGAAGTAAGTTCAACATTACAGGCACCCCGACGAGGTCATAGTCGTGGCGGCTATTCTCGTGGTCCTCTTCATTGTAGGCCTTGTGTACTACATGACGACCTCAGGTGAGCGACAAAGTTTTCGAGGCACCGTCTAAGAGACACCGAAGGGTTCTAATGTTCTTCACGCTGTAGTCGGTGCCGAGAACTCCAGTTGGACGCCAGCAACTTAGGTGGCGAATTCACCGACCTGGCACGCGGTATCTTCAATTCGTCATGCCGATATCTGCAGCCTCAAGGCCCCTCTTGGGAACCACAGAGCTTTCCGCTGGAGACGCGTTTCTTACGCCCTATATTGTCGGAAAATCTACGGCACAAATTAAAAATCTGCTTCTTCAGTTATAGAGTATAACCTTGCCTTTTAAATGCAACAAACCTTACGAAAATCTATGTAGTGGTTGCCTAGTATAACAATTTGTTCATTTCCATCTATTTGGAGTGGAACTTCCGGGCTAACGCTTCTTCCTGAAGGGTTACTGACACGTTTTTGACTCTCTCATTGTTTTGAAGTGGATGAAGGCCCTAGACCACTAAACTCGAGAAAAAATGCCGACAAGCCTCAGAGCCCTCTAAACAATTCATTATAATAGGTTTCCTAGAAATAGTTTCACTTTCGTTCCCCAGGAGGTTCCCCCCTCGCACCCTTTCAGGAATGGCGGTTTGAAACTACAAGACGCGCGCCAACGCGCGCCAACGTGCGCCCACTCTAGCTAACTATTGTCTGCTTGGTGAACATTGTTGAGTATTTTTGTGAGGCAACCAGAGCACCGATATTTGTTTGGAGAAGATATCTGTGATGTGCAGATCTGCTTAGAGCAGCACAGATATCTGCGCAGCGCTTCGACGCGTACGATCTGTCCTGTACAATTTGCGCATGCGTGGGCGTGCGGGCCTGAGCTTTTGCGCGCTGGCAAGCGTACGTGTATCGTTTGGCCTTTAGTCGCATCACGAGCTCACCGCATTGAGCGGAAAAATGCAAGAATTAATATTTGAAATGCTGATTATTGATGAAAAAAAAAGCTACAAAGAAAGCAACATTACAGTGACTACAATAAAGGATGATCAGGGCTTGAAAAATTTGTCCTACATTAACCGCATATGTGATTTAAGACGACGCCCGCTGCATAAAAGGTCACCGAGGAAATGTACAGAGATGAGAGGCTATCACACTTTATGTATAACACTGATTTTATTTTGCTTTAGGTCGGAGGGCGCGTAATGTATTGTGTTTTCTCACAGAGTCGCTGTTCTCGGCACTGTGTGCCGTACGGTCTTTGAATTCTATTCACGTGCATGCAATGTCACCTTTTGACCATGGTTTCTTGACAATCGTGCATCATAGGAGCGAAGTGTAAGTGAATAAACATTCTGTATGCCCTTACTGAGAGTATCTGTGCAGCCACAGCCAACGCTGACGAGGCGCCATTCATGGTGCTGGAAGGCGCCAACGATAACACGGTGACTGGCTCCCACGACGCCCAACCGAGACGGTTGGAAGCAGTGCCAGAGGCGGGGAATTCGACCAGAGTGCAACAGGGGCCTTATCCCAGTGAGTCCTGTAAAGCAATAAGCTAAGCTAAGAAAAAAAAAAGTTACTCCAGCTCCCACTAAAGGGAACCATGTGTGGATGCGAAGCAGCGGGGAGATGGTTAGCTTGAGCGGGAGATGGTTTCGCGGCAGCGGCCCGAGCGCTCATCGCGGAGCTGCACAGGAGAGAGAATGAGGCGCGCGCGCTCCGTCATTTTCATACCACGGAACTACCGTGGCGCCCTAGCGGAGTATGGAGCTGTCGCACCACCTGTCGTGCGCACCGCTCCGGATTCCTAGAGGAGAGAAAAGGGGGAGGGTAGGAGAGGAGAGAGAGGGGGAAGGGACGCGCATGCGCTGTGGGGGTGTGGGACGCGGGACGGACGGACAGAGCCGCCGGCAAGAAATGCTTCGCATTTAAAAAAAGAAACTGCAGACTTCAGGGATTCCTCTAGCGCCTAAGTCATTGCGACAGCTGCAGTCTGTGATAACGCAGACCGTTGCTAAGAACACCTTTGCAATCTGAACAATACTGTCCTCTTCCGTCACTGGCTGTTGTGGCCTCCGAAATACATGCAGAGACACCGCCACTCTCGGAGCCTGTGTGTTGTTAAGCACTTTGAGTAGATTACCAAGCGCGAAACCTGCGCGAAGGCCCAGTGCTTGGCATCTGTGACGATAAACTATTGAATATCACGCACTCTTATATCAACAGGTCTGTGCGCCTTTGCAATCCTACCTTCTAGCCGACCATGTACATGCAGGTTCTTTTTTTAGTAATTTATTGTGTGATAACGGAAAACAGGGATTCGCTGCCTTGTGGAACAATATTTTATGCTATCCAAGCAAGAATATAGCTGGTATTTGGAGCCTGTCCGAGCCATAGTAATGCATCAGTAGGGGTGGGAAACGTTTTCTTTTTGCTCGACCTACGGCAAGATTGTGACTCGGGATGAGGTGACTTGACTACGAGACGATAAGGACTCCGGCTTGATATCATAACAAAGACCGTATGATTTTTGGGGCCAAGAGATGGACCGACTTTGAAAAAGTTTGTTGAACTTGAGACCAAAAGTTGAATTTTAGTGACTTCAGAAAGCAGAATATGGAATTATTGCCGGAATATTTTACAAAAATTTTCGTAAATGCTTTGTCTGAAAACATTGAACCCCTATACGTTGACAAATGTGGAACTCTGCACCAAGAACAGATATCGCGTTTCTGTAATATACATCTGTTAGATTATCTAAAGCGCCTAAACATTATATATGATCTTGCAGCTCACGTAGAAGTGTAGCAACGTTCGTGAGGGTTTTGCAAAATCCTACTCACAAATTACTTCTATATTACAAAGTGGTGTGTCTCACCAATTTTCAATGCTTTGGATGTATTATTAGATGCAGTGTACATAACTGTGACAACCTTTTTTGTGGCTGAGTTACAGCGTTGTGAACTTGCTACTTCAATTTTCTTTACAATTTTTAAAGTTCTGCAATGTATGTAAAAAATAACGGTATGACTTTAAAATTCACTGCCTGCACTTACTAGATTCAATCTTCTTTCTTTCAAATAACACAGATTTCATCAAAAGCCGTGCATTGGTTGTAAAAAAAAAAAAAAAAACATTTCTCCCCTTAAACCTATTTGGCTAGGAGCTACCGAGTTGAATATGTTTCATACAGCTCAAACTTTTAAAGCACAATTTTACAAATTCCCTTTTCCGCACTAACAGACGAAAACGTTCTGTAAATTGCTTGTGTTAGAGAATCTAGAGCGGGGATAAATCTGGCATATGAGTTTACAGCTTACCTAACATTCATTATGCTGACAAATAAGTGGTATATTTGAGAGCGGTGTATAGTATAATCAATCACTTTAGAAGCCTTACTTGCTTCAGTTTACATGATTGTGCTAGCGCTATTGGTTGCCTCGTTACGCAGGTAAATACTTTACGCTTGAGTAGTCAACATTGGAAACGTAAAAAAAAAATATGTGGAAACATTGATGGTCTACATGCAATGTTTGCTGCCTCTAGTCACTATATTTATACTTTTGCTACTAAATGCAATAAATATAGTCTAATTCGGTGCAGTACATTCCAAGCAAAAGAATTTCTCCACTCCCATGCATTTAGGTGGGAGCTCCCGATGTAAAGCTGCTTCTTAATAGTTTTTTTTTCATAAAATAGTGCCAGATATAAGCGGGAAAAAACGCACTCAATTTATCCCTGGGAAACGTAGCTGTTAATTTAAAGTACTTTGGACAGTGAGCAAATAGAAGACCACTCATCAGTCTCTACTTGATACGAGACACGTGCAGGCTGTTCTAGTAGAAATTGTGCTATCGTTCTTCCTCGGGAGCCAGTAGTATACGCTCATGCTACCATTGAAAGGCAGCGGCAGTGACTAATCGTTTCTGCACACTTACATCATTACAGAGACTGCGCTGCTTTGCGCCCTGACTGCCCCCTATCGGCTGCCGAGCGGTGCCACAGAGCGAGGCCTGGTCTCCTGGAAGCAGCTGCCGGAGCCCGGTGTCTGCGATTACTTCATCGTAGACATTGAGCCCAACGCGGACGGTTCATACGATGGTATTACGCAACATCTTAAAGCGTGAAGCTATTTCTGCTGAACCCCGCGGTAAACATTTCCGCTGCGTGTCCGGTCGTATAGTCAGTGACAGGTCAAGAATACAGCGGCAAATGCCCTCAAAGGGAACTGCTGCGACTAGGCATAGTTGTGCACACTTAATTTTCTTAACGAGCTGTTTTAGAACACTTAACAACGTGGTAAGAAAATCTCAAAGGGAACATGTGCACGCGCGACAGTTAATCCCCTCGTGCGAGTCTCCTTGTCCACAGTTATAATTTTTTAATAACGTCCTCGTCTTCATCTTGCTCAGCAGTTGTAAGCCTGCTGGAAGAGCATTACGTTCAGTGCGCGTAACATTAAGAATGGATCAACTGGCTCACTTAGGCTTCCAAGGTGAATCGTGTCGGCACTCACAATTGGGATTTGGCTGTTGTTTCGTGTGGTGATTGAACGCGCCGTGCCCGATGCTGCTGGACAAGTAGGACAGCTCCTATTCGTACAGGTGGCGTTTGTAACGAAACTATTTCGTGAAGAGAGAAAGAGTGAATGGCAGGCGCATGGGGCTTTCTTTTTGGAGAAACATCTCTTGCATTCTTGACTTGTGTGTGACTACGCTAGAAACCACTCGCCACAGTGAAGAGCTCGCAGAGGTGCGAAGCATTCATTGCCCTTCATTGCTGAAACACCTTTTCGCCTTGGCTGAAGGCAGATATGAGCAGCACAGATTTCGTCCCTTAACGCCTCTCTGGGATTTATCAGTGCCACCAACAAGGAAGACGTTAAGCGATTGTAACACTTGTACGATATCTAGGACCTTTAGATGCTAGATATTGTGCAGGTCTCTGTGTTCGCATAAGACCTGATAGACACTGAATAGGAAGATTGAGTTGCATTGCCACCGACAGCAGTAGCTCAACCGCTATAGTGATGCGCTGCTGAGCATGCCCGTGGTCTTGGGTTCGATAGGCGAACTGTCTATGGCTTCAGTTTCGGGCCGAACGTCTGGGTTTCAAGACACTACGTAACATTGGAGTTTAAAACCCATGTCGGATGGTTAGAATGTGTACTATTGAGCTAGTGAACTTCGCTGTCAGTGTCGACATTGCCAGACTGTTGGACACACACACACACACACACACACACACACACACACACACACACACACACACACACACACCACACACACACACACACACACACACACACATATATATATATATATATATATATATATATATATATATATATATATATATATAGCGTAGCACTTGCTGCAGAACGCAATCACCAGCGTGTATTCATTGAACTCACTTCACTGCCCTCAAAGTGTGTACCCTAAATAACAATGCGTGAACAAGAAAGAAGACATAATCAATGCAGGGCCAGCACTTATTGTGAAAAAAAATTATGCGTGTGGTTTCAAATATTACAAGCCTCGGCGTGGTACGCGCAATGGAAACTGCCATTTTAATTCCTTTCCTCTCCTAGGTTGTTATGCTGACGTTGTTATGCTAACATGACGAGTGATCATGTTATTCCCATTGTAACGAATTACATTTTCAAATTAAGATTCATCCTCAACGCCATTCCTAGATATTGCAAATTGTTTTAGCATACAATAAATAAAATAACAAATATTTGTGATTACTTATTTAACAATCAACATTGTCATTAAAAACTACACTTTTCTTTCGAATCTAAAAGCACGCCGGCAAGGTGACACTCACTCTAAGTGTCACTAAATGTGTTTGTCTTATTGGGGCATTCATTTATTATGCGGTGGTCTAAATGTAAAAAGAAAAAAAAAAGACGCAGTGCGGCTGCGCAGTTTAGCTAGGCTGGAGTGCCTCGCATAGATCGCCGGCCTTATACGATAGACGGGCATTCAGTTATTTCCCTGTTTCTTCCCTCAGCTGTCACCTACACTTCGACAACAAGGCTAGCTATCGAAGCGTTTGCCATTCTGCCTCAGAACCTCTAGCTTGTTTCATCCCTTGCTGTCAGCATAAAGCCGGATAGCATAAACTTAGTTTCAGTAATGCGCAAATAGGCTGGCATCCCGGCCGCGGCGGCCGCATTTCGATGGAGGCGAAATGCAAAAACGCCCGTGTGCTTGCGTTGTAGTGCACGTTAAAGAACCCCAGGTGGTCAAAATTAATCCGGAGCCCTCCACTACGGCGTGCCTCATAATCAGAACTGGTTTTGGCACGTAAAACCCAAGAAAGAAGAAGATGCAGAAGTGCTCGCGCGTCGTTACACGGGGTATACGATCACCTCCTCGACCAGAGTCGCAGTACCGCTTCCTGCTGGACCAGAAGTCTTCGACGTCTCGCGTCCTGTTCACGCTGTCGTCTGGACGGCCGTTCAGCGATCTCCGGGCGCAGGTCGGTCAGCTGCCGTTCCAGAACAGCGCCGCCAATCTCCACCAGTCGCTCGGCGTGCGAGGCTTCGGACTGCTGGACGGCGATCGTGGCACCAGCGGCAGGGCCGTCACCGAAATTGCCATCCACAGCACGGCGCTTCTGTTCTCAGTGGGTCTTGCCTGGTTTGCTGCGGTATCTCTCGATTACGATTGAAAATTTGCAAGTCGGTAGCAGTCGCACATTGCGAAACAGTATTACTCAGAACATGGGTGAGCAAAGGAAAGACAGCACACGTGCTTACTGCCAGCTGAGTTTCTGAGATAAATTTTACCTGCTTTATGCGACACAACGTCATTCGTGCCACCTGCGCTTGCGCATAGTCAGTATTTAGGGCCTGCAGTGACCTCTTGTTATATCCTGCTTGTGCGTAAGCGCGGGTAGAAGGTGTGACGTTGTGGCGGATACAACTAGTTGAAAGTCATCTAATCACAACACCACTGCCTATTGGGCGTGTTGGTATTCGGACGTGGATGAAATTTGAGCGCCAGCAGACAAGGTCAAAAGAGAGACGTAGACACCACGATGCGCTAGTTGTGTCTACGCTCGCGCTTTGGTCATTGTCTGCGGGCGCTAAAATGTCATCCAGGTTCATCTCACTCATTTGGGACTTAGTTTGCGCCCTGGCTTCTCCTTGCTGGTCTCCGCTGTAAGTAGCGCCGTTTGCAGTGCGAGTCATTACCAGACTCAAATTATAATTTTAGTGGATTGCTATAGCTTGTATTCGTCCCTCCAACACTCTCGGTTGGTGGACGCAAAGGAGAACTACAACATGCGTTCGATTGGCTCACCGGCGAGTAAGCATCGGAGCAAATGGCGAGTTGCATGACTAGGAAGTGGCTAGTTTGATGGCTAGTTGCACCGACCAAGTCAACACCTAAGCAAGAAAGCTAGTTACTTGTATGGCAACGGGGCGTCCTTTTCCGTTGAATATTTCGCACTCCTCTGAAGCCTCACAATAAATTTAAAGTGAAGGCCTACGAACGATGAAGCTTTCGAATCCAAAATCCGAAAAAAATTGGGGACTACAGCCTAGAGTCCAGAATAGAAAACAGCGCATTTTACTGCTTTTGAAGGCGGAAAGAGACGAGTCTGATTACCTAAATACAAGCAGCGCTATTAGTTAGTCGGCTAACTGGACAGCTTATGGATTGTCATAATGTGCAAAGTGGCATTTTCCGTAGGCTTAAATGCGCACTTAAGGCAAGCAAGTGATACCCACGTACCCGCGAACTATAGATCTCTGGTTTGATCCTGGCCGCGGCGGCAACGTTTGGGTAGAGGCGAAATGCACGAATACTCGTGTACTTAAATTTAGGAGCAAGTTATAGAACCCCAGGTGGTCGATAATTTCAGTCCCATACTATGGCGTGCCTCTTAATCAGATCGTAGTTCTGCCACAGCAAAATGAAAAAAAAAATTCAGAATTTATCCATTTGTTCAATCCATATGTCTGGGCTCCTTTTCATCGCATACGAGTTCCTGCCATAGTAGTGACCCTTACGTTTAGTCATGTTCAAATATTAGAAAAAAAAATCAGTTTCCTGAACAGAATAACTAGATTGGACATAAAATAGACAAGTTGTATTTATATTTATACAGCGAGCATTCGCAGAACCATCATTTAACAGTTGTCTAAAGTAAAGCTCTTTCAACGGATAACACGAAGAAAACGATTATGTGAAGCCTAATATCTCGCACAAAAACAGAGTTCTGGGGGCAAGCGCATTTCTCCCGCTATGAACGAGCTTCGTATCGGTTTTCTGGTGAGACGAAGGCCTCTTCCAGCAATATTTAATTTCAGATGCCGCGTCGGCCGGATCCATCCTATGCGCGCAAATTCTCGCCCCAGCCCCTACATACTTTCGTGCACATTCTTTCATGCTTTCAAAAAACAATAAATGAAATTAAATTATAGGGTTTTACGCGCCAAAACCACGATCTGATTATGAGGCACGTCGTAGTGGGTGACTTCGGAAATTTAGACCACCTGGGGTTCTTTAACGTGCACCTAAATCTAAGTACACGGGTGTTTTCGCATTTCGCCCCCATCGAAATGCGGCCGCAGGAGCTAATTGAAAACCAATATATAAATAATGCCGATCCGTATGTATGATACCACTTGAGGTGAAATATGAAGATGTTAAATGAAAAATGAGACATCCACCCAATCATATAAAATGCTACAAAGGAAACCCATGCGGGTTCCTCGAAAGAAAAGCCGCGCAGTTGAAGAAAAATTCGTCCTGGTCCGGGACTCGAACCCGGGACTACCGCCTTTCCGGGGCACTCGCTCTAGAGGAGATGTTGCATGAGATATTTTGAATGAATGTAATCATATTTGATACGAATGTTTCTCAATAAGCTTCGGCTTTTGAAAGCATGAAATTATTTAGGTATTCCTGAGTTTGAAAAGCTTTATGCGATTGCTTCCTTTACGCATTTCGGCCACAGCGCACCAGCCTTTCCACTGTTGTCTGAGAGACCAGAGCTTTTCCTCACTGAAGTATAGTCGGCTTCTTGTACAATCCTACACTTTTGCATTGTATAGCTATTGGCGTAAATAAAACGTTGATTGATTACTTGACTCATTACTCTGCTATTCGCGACTGCATTCTTTTGCCCTGCACTCCTTTGGCAACCACTCTGCAGCCCTAACATACTACCGGTTATCAGCTGTACGCAATGTAACTATTTAAAAATATTGATGGGTTTTACGTGTCAAAAGCACGATATAATTGCGAAACACGCCGGTAGTGCATGGGAGACTACGGAATAGGTTTTATCACCTGGGTTTCTTTAATGTGCACCAAAATCTAACAAAACGAGCATTATTGCATTTGGCCCCCCAACGAAATGCCGCCGCCCCGGCCGGGACCGAACCCATGACCTTGAGCTGAGCAACGTGACGTCATAGCCGCTAGGTTACCGCGGTGGGCCTAGCCATTGTATGATGACCTGCCCGACTGTCCTTCTTACCCTTAGACGTCAACGAGAGTTTCGGCTACACCAGTTTACGCTGTAATCCTCACTGATTACGTGTTGTTTAGCACTGCCACGGCCCAGCACTGTGACTTCAAATTAAAGTCCCCTCCTTCTACCGTTCTTGCAACTGTCGCGACTCAATTCCCAGGAGCTCACCGTAGGCCTAACTGCGGCGGGATACGCGGAGAAAGACGTCACCAACTTCTTTGCCCTGCGCCCGGTCGCAGTCCAAAAGAACTTCGCGCTCTTCGCCAAGCTTCTGCGGGCGCTTGACGGGTGAGTTGCGATTGGCGCCACTCTCACCAAACTTTATCTTCATCTGAAATACTCCAGAGAGCCGTAATTGTTATTCGACGAGACTTTCGGCTCAGCGCTGACCTAGAGCAGGGTAAAAGGGTGAAATGAAATCGTAGCATCTCGAGTGTGTAAGTGCAATATGTACGCTCTTTCTTTAGGGCAATTCTGGCAGTACTTGCAATTATAATATCAAAAGTCATTTTGAGTTTCTCTGCATCTCTTCTTACACTGACCGATTACTGGGCCATGCCGCAGAGTGAGTTGCTGCTTGTTACATTACGTCTATGCTGAACTCAGCAGCCATCCCGGGAGAAGGAGATGAAGGTATTGCTACAATTCTTTACGACAACATACATGTACATTCGGCTTCAGCATTGACTGATGTTGACGAAGACCATGTGCTCTTGGCGTGTGCTGTAAACGTGAGTTATGATCATGGGCACCTGCTCAGCATCTCTCCCACTATTTTCTTTCTGTCTACTTCCATCAGAAATTTACTTTAAAGCAGGGTGCCTTCTAATTGCGACCTTAAGACTGATTTCATAATAGCACAAGCAAGAATAAATTTTCAGTGCGGGAAAAAGACTGTTCAGTGTTGTTGCACAGAAATCATGGAGACCTAGCGATGAAAGCACTAAAAATAATGCGAATAATAACTTATGCGCTGGAAAGTGCGTGATAGAATGTCTTACCTTTGATTGGTAGGAACATCACGGTTATCAAGAACTGCGAGGCGAGTAATTAGTCTAATTAACCCAAAAACGAACATAGAAAACCAGCTACCACTAGCTTTCTTAGCAAACCTATGCCATATTTGTAAGAAAACTATTTGCCATATCGCAGAAAAATCCAGGCACTAGCTACAATTTTTACGGTACTTAACGCCTTTTAGGGGAAAAGGTCGCCTAAGTATTTTAGTATAAAACTCTCCTCGCCCTGAACCCCCCTCGGGCTTGGTGAAATGACATAGCACGCGGGTAGCATACGCTGCTGTGAATATAACAGCCAAGTTTTGCTGTCGTATGCGGTGCATGGAGCTCGCAAGCGGCGCGGAAAGTCACCTTTCTCTCAAATGCTTTCGTTTCAACCGAAGCCATGATTGTCACTCTTTTCTGGGTGCTTCAATTCCTAATAAAGCACGTTCCTATACGCGGCTGCTATTGGTCGCTGCGGTCGGCTACACCGCGGCCGCCGCGAGGTGCCACCACCAGTCCACTGGCTAAGCGCACTGCGGCTCGCTGACGATAACCGCCTTTGGCTCGCGTTTAGCGCGCCGTAGGCACCAAAATCGGAAGTCGTGGCGTCTACGTTAACATCCAAAATGAAATTTGAACTGCGCGCCATGGTGACATTTCGAAGGCGGAGCTTTGTGGGCACGCCCCACTCCGCCGTAGCCTTCTCAGTGCAAGGCATTGAAGAAGGAACGGGAGCACAGCGGAGGCCGTGTTTGATTGCCAATAACTCCGCTTCTGCTGAACGCACTGAAGTCATTTTTGCGGAAACGTATTTCTGAAATAGCCCATTTTCACTTCAAGTGTGTTTCTCAACTTCGATAAAAACTGGTTTAGGGCCCCCCTTTAAAATGTATAGTGAAAGAGTTCAGCGGACTTATAGTGTTTTGCTGACAAGTTGCATATAGGACCACGAGTGAAGATCCAGGTTGCGCTCTTATGTTTACCATGCTTTTTGCGCCAATTCATTCTGGTATTAGGCATCGCTCACCCTTTGTTTCAGAGCAAGTTAACGCGTGCACAAGTCAAGTTTCGAATATATGCAATGAGCAGAAAAGTTTTGTTTACTCTATAAGACTGATGTGATCCTAATAAATTTGTTGTTTTTCGAAAATAGATGAGTTCTAGTGAACGACGGAGGCATTATTTGCATTGAGGTTCCCTCTTCTTTTCATTAGGAAAGGGTCGAAAAAAGATTCGTAATCAACTCATCTTTGAAATGATAGCTTCTTTTTACACAGCGTTTAAAGCTGACAAAATCAGCAATCTGACACACACGAAACGAGACCTAAATTAACAGAGATCCCAATGGCTTAGCCTCAAAGCAGCAGCAAGCTTAGCCTCAAAGCAGCAGCACGCTCTTCAGCTACGCAATTAAGTAACATTAGCCCGCGATACGCGCTTCAACAAACTCTTGGGTTAACAACTTCAATGCACGTTGATGTAGCGTAGTTACAAAATTAAAACCTCGGTGTTCGACTTGAGAAAGTGGCAACATTTGTCCGGCTTTGTTTATTAGTTTAACCTTGGCGAGTGTTAGGAGAAGCTATTAAAAAATGCCTGCCAGGAAGACATACCTTGACACACCCAAACATGACAAAAAAAAAGGTTAAAGGTCTGTTAGTCAATCGTAGGCAAACGAGGGAAGGCACAGCTTAAATGTTTTCACAGGGAGCCAGTGCTACAAGAGGGAGACCTGTCTTCGTCAGGACATGAAGTTTTCGGCCTGACGACGACAAAGTCCTTTTGTCAGAACGTCGGTTTCAGGATGTCGTTGCATTTATTTTCAAGCGAAGCATTATCGGTCATTGTCCGCCTTGAATAGACAACAACCTCGGCTACTGGGTGGGTGGCACTGGGCATGCGCCCGAATAGTCATATTCCGTATAATTGAAACTATGTTAACAGCAGTGAATATGTCCCCCTGCATCACAGATGACACCTAAGCCTTAAAGGTGTTATTACATGTGTCATACTCCTGTCACAAACACTCGTGCCTTGACAAACTCCATCCATCGCCTTCGTCCTCGGTACAGAGACAGCTAACAGCTACAAGCGACAAGGCTGCGGTCGTGTCATCCGCTACTGCTGCCACCTCTCTAACTCAAGCAGGTTTCGCGTCATTTAGATTCTAACACCACGTTGTATCCGTGCATTTTTTTTTTTACTGTTTCACACAGAATAAACGTCAGGGAAGACATGACTAAAGCTGAGTGCCCTGGCTGACACCGGCATTACAACACATGCACTGTTCAGTAGTAATGTCACATTTGAACAGTGAAGGATAAAAAAAGTGCCAAGGCTGAGCTCATTTCTCTCGTTCTCCCAGAGTTGATCGTTTAAACTTGCCGAACCCGCACAGAAAAGACGACCAGTGTCTCGTCCCTAGGCGAAACCGCGCTTGCTCAGCGTAAGACACGCACTGGTGAAGTTTACCGTACTATTACTTGTGTAGCCAGTTCCACAAAAAATTACTGTATTTACCAGCTTGGTGAGCTTCCTCATCCTGCTGTCCATATCGGCTCCCCGCCCCATCTGCATCGTGGAAGCCACTTCGGCGTGGGATAATACGCCAGGCTGCTTCGTGAAGGACGACGTGCAGCCTACAGTGGTGAGTTCAATAAAACGGAAAGCCGCTTTTTTTTTGCACTTTTACTGACATTGAAAGGAAGGCTGCGGAGGCAAAGTGCGGTCCAGTCAGAGCTCTCGTAAAAAAAATGTATCATATTTTCATCCACGTTAGTTTAGCCTGACAAAGCCAAAGCAGAAATAAATTAAATAAAAGAGCAAAATACAACGAAATACACCGATGAAGGTTACATTTGACTTTTTGTTTTCAGCTTTTCTGTTTCGTCATTGGGCAAACGCGATATCATTGTGGCTGATAACTACGATGATTCAATATGTACTACAAGAACCTGAAAGCATTGTCAACTTTTGCCGGTCTACTTAGCGCAGTGACACATGTGCAAAAGCTCCACTCATGTATAGCTTTCCCTTCATTATCGCAGAAAATTGTTCGATAGTATAACAACCGTGTGATGATTGCTAAAATATAACGTACAGCTCTACATGGAAAGTAATCTATCTGGAAAACAAAACGAACATTAAATAAACAAGGTAAGGAAATAAAGGAGTAGTAAGGAAGCAGACACTTCGTCTGGTTTCCGTTTCCTGACTATTGTTTTATTTCGTTATTTCGTCTCTCTGTCTTGTACTTTCTTTTGTGGCACGCTGTTTCACCTATGCCATTTGTTCTTTGGTGAGAGGCATGTGAAACTGAGCACTAAATGAATGCTGTTTCACAACAGTGCATGCTTACGAAAAAAAACGGCACATTTAGGGTATATGCCATTTGTTCTATACCCTAAAAGTGCCGTTTTTTTTTTCGTAAGCATGCACTGTTGTGAAACAGCATTCATTTAGTGCTCAGTTTCACATGCCTCTGTGGCGTTACTTTCTAATGTAATATGGAGACGGTGAGTGCTAAAGCAACACTTGAATGCGCATTGAATCGTAGCCGACGCCAAGCGACACCAGCCCCTATATTGGGATGGCTATTTATTTATTAACCTTATATGTCTCATCGTTCAGTCGACCTTCAACGTCCTTGAGCGAAAACCGTGTCGTCGAAGCGAAATCGTACACGATGACGATTCGGTGTAGTAATTCGCTTACTACTCCGACCCGGCATCGTGTCTTACCTATATGCAAACGCTCATGCAACGATTCTGGTGGTGTGGGGGTCACCGTCGTCACTGCGTTAATTAGGATACAGCTAATTCAGGCACTCGAACCCACGAACTTTGGTGGGAGTGGAATACTCGAGCATATGTGTTAATTAGGGCGAGGTAAATTAAGGCACAGTTAGTTAGGGTAGCGTCAATTAAGGCACTCGGACTCGCGACCTTTGGTGGGAAAGAACAAGCAATAAGAAGTAACAACGCATTCCAATGAGAAATGCCAAGTAATTTAACGAATGTCTCTTGAGTGCGCAAGCTCTCACCTTCACCCTCTTTGGTGTATGCTGAAGTGACTGTCAATCTTTTATTAGGTGATCTACATCACCCGTATACAGTGCATTACTGTAGGAAAACTATCTATGTGAAGACATCACAATTATTAAAGTAGTTATGAGGACTTCGGAATATGCGAGTGAGTGAGTGAGTTAGAGCGAGTGATCGATGAGGTCTCAACATCTCAAAAAACACTTGGCCTTTATAGACGCCGCGCGGTGGACGGGGGGTAACTGTTTGTAATAAGTATAAAGTTTTGAAGTTATTTGATAAGCATCTAAATGTAATTAAACAATCTTTTCTACGTTATGCCCACAAGTGTCCTCCCAGGCCGCTGTTGCCAGGAATTCAACCCGCGACATCGTGATCAGTAGAGGAATGCCAAAGTCACCGAGCTATCCAGGAAGCTCTGTGTAACGAACGTGTAACGTATATCTACGTATTCGATTGCAGGAAGAATGCCTGCAGCTGATCGCGAGCGTGCACAGGCCGAAATCGCAGTTTGCTTTGACCTTGACGCTGAGGATAGACGTATTCGCGGACGTGGACAACTCGCATCACGCACTGGGACAAGGACCGGCCAGGAAAAGCGTCGTCGGCAAGAGCTGCTACACCCACACGCATCGCTTCGTGGAAGAAGGGGTGAGGGCGTCTAATCGAACACGAAAATCATTGACATACTCGTTGACAATCAAACAGTACAATGCAAGCTCCGTCAACAAATGCGCACTGCACGAACTTGTGCTTCGGAACTCTGCGCATCTCAGAGTTCGATGCGCAGAGTTGAAAAAAAAAATACCTATGTGGTTTCCTTGCCTTCCTTGTCCGCTGGCTTTATATGGTCGTGATTAACATAAAAAACAAGCCCCCCCCCCCCCCCCGTTTTCCTTTTCCTCGTTCTTCATGTCGAGGGTCTCGAATCTGGCGGCCAGGATGCCAAGAGGCAGCATACGAGGGTTTATTAGCGTAAACTCCGGAACATAGATCGAAGTCAAAGAAAAAAAAAAAAAACGTGGCAGAAGATCCCTCTTTTTTATATATGGGTCATTACGTTTTTTTTATTTCCGGTCTTTTCCGGTAATTACCGGTCATTACACTTTTACACTTCCAGCCATACCGGTCTTGAAAACCTGTTTATGCAAATTTTTATCATTTTTTAGAATTAAAGTACGGGGGGTCGACCTATATTCAGGTTTTTAGGGCAGTCATGTGCGTGCTCTCCTGCGTGACGCCGTCGGGCAAAAACGGGTGTTACACATCCGCCCGCCATGGGTCTGAGTGGCGCTGACTAACACTCCCAGGACTAATTCTTGTAAATATCAATACCCAAGTTACTGGACGGACTGATAGCCGTCGGCCGTAGCACTATAAGAACGCACGCGTAATGCGGAGCTTGTGGGTTAGGCTCCAACCGGCGGTAGTTATCTTTTCGTCCACCTTCATTGCCCTTTTCTTTGTTATCTTCTACACTTCAACTTCAACCACAGCTACCCTACGCTGTCCTTGTTTTCATTGCCTGTTGGCTTCACAGGGCCGTGATATATTTATACACCCCCCGAGAGAGAGGAAGGAGAACCGAGGGGCTCGAGTTTTTGTTCATCATTACCATATAAAGCCAACAAACAATGAAGAAACGGAAAATGAAAGTGGACGAAAAGATAACTTGCCGCCTAATTTATCATAGCTAATCTCCCCGATTATTTGATTATAGTCGGGTATAGCTTTAGAAGGCAGCGGCATTTGCCCCCCCAAAGGCGGATACATAGGAGCCTCCACCAATAGGCGCGGACTATAGACTTGCGTCATGAGCCGGACCGCCGGTGTCCTCGCCGACGGACAACATGGCACCACGCTTCAAGCTGGGGCGAGTCGCGTTAGCGGGACTATTTCTTTAGTCGCGGAGGCAATCGGCTGCTGCGCTTTGGTAATCTGGGCGGGGTCTCTCAAGGTCGGATGTTAGGGGTACCCGACTATAATAAAAGCAGGGCCGAGCGGGGGTTCAGGGATAATACTGTAGACCAGTTTAAAAGACATACATAAAAGTACATACATAATAACAATACAATAATATAAATTACACTACAGACATTTACATAATAAATGTAAAGTCCCGAGCAAAAGGTGGACGTAACACGGAATCATCACAAAATATATATAGTATTTTATATGATTAGCTATCATATATGATATATATATATAATATAT